>NC_140012.1:21981295-22003432 GCF_964263955.1 Coregonus lavaretus | reverse complement strand
CTCCTGTAGTTCCAGTCAGCGCTGAGTGGTAGGAGGAAACTGGATGTGGATCTACAGGCACTGCAGCAGGAGCATGAGGAGCTGCAGAACGAACTGAGAGGAGCCAACGACAAGATCAAGAAGGCCAACTGTGAGGTAGGACAATACTGGATTTTTGATCATTAGGATAATTGATTTTAATTGACTTGTCAATAGAACATAATTTATATATTTTTTTAAAATAAAAATGTATTTCTCCAAGTATCAACACAATACAAATGTACTGTATGTATGCCTGTCTTTGAGAACCAGTGGAATAGATATTGATGTCTCTCTGTCCCCTCTCTCCAGGGAGCACGTGTGTCAGAGGAGTTGAGGTTAGAGCAGGACCACACCCTGCACATGGAGCGGGTGAAGAAGGGTCTGGAGGCCCAGATAAAGGACATGGGCACCAGGCTGGATGAGGCTGAGCAGATGGCCCTCAAAGGAGGCAAGAAGATCATCCAGAAACTGGAGGGCAAGGTAAGCACACACACAAAACTCACATATGCACAAACACTGTTCCTAAACTTTGAAATGGCTGTTTCTGTCACATTGCCCAGTTTTTCAGGTTTACAGAGAAAGATGGGCATCAAAATGTATATTTTTCTAGACTGACCATGTGTCTGTCTCTAGGTGAAGGAGCTGGAGTTGGAGCTGGACTCGGAGCTGAAGCGTCACGCTGAGACAGTGAAGACGCTGCGTAAGAACGAGCGTCGTCTGAAGGAGCTGCTGTTCCAGTCCGAGGAGGACCAGAAGAACCAACACCGCATGCAGGAACTGGTGGAGAGACTCCAGAACAAGATGAAGGCCTACAAGAGACAAGTAGAGGAGACGGTAAGGCTCTTGTCTGTCTGTCTGTTTGCCTGTCTGTCCATCTGTCCATCCATCTGTTTCTCTCGCTCTCTCTCCCTCTTCCCCTCCTCTCGCTTTCTCTCTGTCAGTCTATCTCTGTTTCTCTCATTCCGTTCTCTAGACTCCATATTTTGCTTTACAACATGACTTGCACCTTTCCTAAAAGGAGGAGCAGGCCAACATGAACCTCGCTAAGTACAGGAAGACAGTACATGAGCTGGACGATGCTGAGGAAAGGGCAGACATCGCTGAGTCAGCCCTCACCAAGATCAGGACCAAGAACCGCGGCAGCTTCAGCAAGGGATACTCCTCTGTAAGTCCCATAACCTTACCACATGAACTTGAATTCAGGATAGTCAAATCATCATTAATGTTGTCTGTACTGAATCTGTGGGTCACATCTGTGCTTTAAATTTAAAGATCAAAAGATAAATTCTATGTATTGGGTTGAGTTGTTGTTAGTCAAGTAAGTAATCATAACGTTGATCTGATGTTTTGTCCTCTTGCGTGTTTCCAGGGTTACAGCACGCCGTACCCTGGGGGGATCGTGAGGTCACCCAGTTCCGTGGGGTCAGAGGGTAGATGTGAGAAGATCATCAACGACGACAATGACTCGGTCAGTTCCCTCATCCCAGCCTATCTCAACTCCCTGAAGAAACTCATGATAGACTAGCACCTAGGGAAGGAGTCAGTTGGATGTACCAAACATTCCAGTGGGAGCAAAGAAACATGTACTGTCTTACAGAATTATGATCTTAATTTGAGTCAGTTTGCTACAGCAGGAAAATAATCCTGCAGCAACAGGAAATGTGAATTATTATGTGGATTATAATTAATGGCCATTTCTGTAGGGGTTGATACATTTTTCGATAGGGCAAATCAAGTCTGACATTTTTAAGTGGAAATTACAAACTTTAGAAGCCTTTTTAAAACTCAAATAAATTACAAGTTTGCATTTCCTGCTGTGCAGGAAAATTCTCAGCAACAAACGAGTGTTCAAATTAAGATCCTATGTCTGTATGTGTCCAAACCAATTTCCCTACAGACATTTCAAAGCAATTCAGACATATGATTTCATCCATCCTAGGTATTTGTTTGTGATTCAGTTCATAATACTGATGATAACCAGTACCACTCTAATTAAACTACATTATGTTTATATTCTCCAGCTCAAATGATATGTAAAAAAAGATACAAGATAAAATTGATGCTTGGTTATAAAGCATTGATAGACATAGTTTAAAGATGGAAGTCAAAAGAAAGTTTGTGTTTACATTTTACTCTCATTCTACGTGCTCATCCAAAGAGTTTGACCAAGTAAAGTTATGCATCAGTAATGTGCATGACATTTTGCAACTAGGGGCAATATCCTAACCTGAAATCTGCATTTGTATCTCAAGTCTTCCATTGGCATCTGAGGTTATACCCGCTTGCATGTCGGGTAAGAATTTCGTTAACACTTTATTTGGATAGTCCATCTGTAGATGCTCTACAGACTATCAGTAACATTTCAACAAATGATCTTCTAACTCTAACCCTAAACTTAACCCTTATCCTAACCTTTACTCTAACCCTAACCTTAACCCTTATTCTAAACCTAACCGTAACCTTAGCAAGCAGTTGCTTGTCAACAGATAGTTCATTGATAGCATGACCATCTGTAGAGCATCTACAGATGGACTATCCAAATAAAGTGTTACCAGTATTTCGGACGTAAGATTTTAGGAAGATGCTATATCAAAGTTTACCTTTATATAATGTGCAGAAATATATATCACTGCCAAAAAAATGTAACATTACTTGTCCAAAGCATTTTATTGTTGAATGTGATTTTAAGAAATAAAACCTTTTTTCATTCCTTAGATGTCTTCTTGTACCCTCAAAATCATTTGCCAGAAACACAAACACCTACAAAAATCATCTGGTTATATTGTAAAATAAAAACTGCAGAAAGGAACTGCCAGAGATAGTTGTAACATAAAATGTATATCTATATATTTATCATATCAATGCAAAAACATTAATGCCAAACATTCAGCAGTTATGTCCATATGCAGGATCCTTGAAACGTTCAAGGTTCTTGTTGCACCAAACAAATAGTAATGGAACAGTCTGTACAACATGTATGCATCTGCATGGAACAGTAGTAACATGTACATAATACTTACAGGAGAGAAACAGGATAATGATATACTACACTGCTCAAAAAAATAAAGGGAACACTTAAACAACACAATGTAACTCCAAGTCAATCACACTTCTGTGAAATCAAACTGTCCACTTAGGAAGCAACACTGATTGACAATACATGTCACATGCTGTTGTGCAAATGGAATAGACAACAGGTGGAAATTATAGGCAATTAGCAAGACACCCCCAATAAAGGACTGGTTTTGCAGGTGGTGACCACAGACCACTTCTCAGTTCCTATGCTTCCTGGCTGATGTTTTGGTCACTTTTGAATGCTGGCGGTGCTTTCACTCTAGTGGTAGCATGAGACGGAGTCTACAACCCACACAAGTGGCTCAGGTAGTGCAGCTCATCCAGGATGGCACATCAATGCGAGCTGTGGCAAGAAGGTTTGCTGTGTCTGTCAGCGTAGTGTCCAGAGCATGGAGGCGCTACCAGGAGACAGGCCAGTACATCAGGAGACGTGGAGGAGGCCGTAGGAGGGCAACAACCCAGCAGCAGGACTGCTATCTCCGCCTTTGTGCAAGGAGGAGCAGGAGGAGCACTGCCAGAGCCCTGCAAAATGACCTCCAGCAGGCCACAAATGTGCATGTGTCTGCTCAAACGGTCAGAAACAGACTCCATGAGGGTGGTATGACGTCCACAGGTGGGGGTTGTGCTTACAGCCCAACACCATGCAGGACGTTTGGCATTTGCCAGAGAACACCAAGATTGGCAAATTCGCCACTGGCGCCCTGTGCTCTTCACAGATGAAAGCAGGTTCACACTGAGCACATGTGACAGACGTGACAGAGTCTGGAGACGCCGTGGAGAATGTTCTGCTGCCTGCAACATCCTCCAGCATAACCGGTTTGGCGGTGGGTCAGTCATGGTGTGGGGTGGCATTTCTTTGGGGGGCCGCACAGCCCTCCATGTGCTCGCCAGAGGTAGCCTGACTGCCATTAGGTACCGAGATGAGATCCTCAGACCCCTTGTGAGACCATATGCTGGTGCGGTTGGCCCTGGGTTCCTCCTAATGCAAGACAATGCTAGACCTCATGTGGCTGGAGTGTGTCAGCAGTTCCTGCAAGAGGAAGGCATTGATGCTATGGACTGGCCCGCCCGTTCCCCAGACCTGAATCCAATTGAGCACATCTGGGACATCATGTCTCGCTCCATCCACCAACGCCACGTTGCACCACAGACTGTCCAGGAGTTGGCGGATGCTTTAGTCCAGGTCTGGGAGGAGATCCCTCAGGAGACCATCCGCCACCTCATCAGGAGCATGCCCAGGCGTTGTAGGGAGGTCATACAGGCACGTGGAGGCCACGCACACTACTGAGCCTAATTTTGACTTGTTTTAAGGACATTACATCAAAGTTGGATCAGCCTGTAGTGTGGTTTTCCACTTTAATTTTGAGGGTGACTCCAAATCCAGACCTCCATGGGTTGATAAATTTGATTTCCATTGATAATTTCTGTGTGATTTTGTTGTCAGCACATTAATAAGATTATTTCATTCATTCAGATCTAGGATGTGTTATTTTAATGTTCCCTTAATTTTTTTGAGCAGTGTATAATTTCAACTTCAGTTGAGGATTTGTATCCAGTTAGCATGTCTCTGAAACAACGTTGTTGTAATTTTCATTTAGTATAAAAATAAGCATTGTGTAATATCAGTTTAATATATTATCTGCACCATCACTCCTGTGTAATGTATATATATATATAATCTGTTTCGCTGCAGATTCCACTATTTCACATTATTTTACATCCTTCATTCTCTAGAGGTTTTACTTCTACACCCCATTATCTTACATATAGTATATTAATTTTGTATTTACAAAAGCTAAAGCACATTCCCTTGTAACAGGATCCCAGTTGTTCTGCCCCCTTATAGACTATATTTAAAATGTTGATGAATTTCAACAGTACGAAAAACATCACAAAACATTGTAGATTTGTTAAATTTGTGTCAATCTCTCTTCAAAACGACCCATTTGAAATAGGTTTACAGAATCAATATTCACCTTAAAAACCTTTTGTTCACCTTTATAGTTTCAATTTAGTGGCGCAGATCAAATATAATCTATAAATTGGAATGCATTTGTGTACAGTTTATTACATAGAAGCAGCAGTAGGTGTTAAATTTCATCATTAAACTCTGCGTCAGTATTTCAGTTGGCCAACAATTTACAGAGTTTGTTTGGGATTTTTTTGAGGAAGAGGATAAAGCACACACAGCCTCAGTCCCACAGGCTTGTACTGTAGCCCATAGATTATGTACAGGTCAAAATAGCCATGCCGTTTGTACATGTTGGTAATACATCCCCCTCACCTGAGTTTGGCCCATATACACACCTGTCTTCCCTATAGTAGTCCTCTAGGTCTAGGGCATAATGAACACTGTCTGTCTACCATACATATAGAATCCTCAAGGGCATCAAGAATACTGTCTGGTGGTACACTGCTGTCATTCACTTTCTGAATCTCTTTAGTCCAATGAGTTGACAGTGTGAATCATGCCATTAAAGAGCATACCCACTGGTAGAAGACGACTGTATCTCTCAACAGTTACTTTTCTAAATCTTTAATCTTAAAACCTCTCTCTCTCACTCTCTCTCTCTCTCTCACTCTCTCACACTCTCACTCATTCCCTCCCTCTCTCCCTCTCCCTCCCTCCCCCCCCAGGTGTCTGTGAATCTGTGGAGTGACTTATCCTCATTTCTCAGGATGTCCATAATATCTCAAAGTTCACTTTAGTGAGGGGACTGAAGGTCTTGAAGCGCAGGGTAAAGATTTAGGCTTGTGGATCCACGTGTGTGACCCCTGGGAACCAGGTGTGTTATATCTCAATGTCCACAGGCCTGATGTCTCCTGTCTTATGCTCCTGGACCCAGAGCTCTCGGTCTTTAGCTGGGTCCACACTCTGTAACAGCTGATCCACCGGCTCCATCGTCTGCAGGGACAGGTGGAAAAACAGTCAATACCCTGTATGTTTGTGTGTGTGTGTGAAAAAAAACAAGGCATTTAGTGCCCTTTACTGGTACTACGAGGTAGTGCTTGACTTACACTCTGGTTAAACATGTCCGTCTCATGCCGCAAGGTGGTGTACTGACACAGATGCTGTCGTATCATCTCCACCCTCTCTACCTCCAGCCTCTCCAACTCCTGATGGACAGAACGGATTGAAGGGAACAGGGTTTTAGATTACATGATTCAGATTCATCCTTTCTGTAGTTAAAACCAAAGCCTCGATAGCCAGCCTCACTGTTTCTGAAGATGGCTGAAGTAGAAACAGACTAGCAGCCAGGCTACCAAAGCATTAAGTTACATACAGAGTCACTATAAATAAAAGGAGGAAATACAAAGGAGAATATGAACTACAGGAGAAGAGTCTTACCAGGCTTGTGGTCACCATCTCCTCAAACCATTTGGACTGGGACTGGTTGTAAAGGTCGACACAGCGCATCAGGTCATCTCCTGGTAGAGAAAAAAATTATGTTTAGACAAACTTATCTGTACTTTGGACACTGGCTAACACCTTTCTCATTTCTTGGTTTATGACATATGAAACGGTTGTTCAATAACCTCTCCAGCAGGGGGAGTCACAGTCCAAATATGAATTTACAGAAGAGAACGCCCCTCTTCCTTCTTCTCCTTGAACGTTAGCGCCAACAAAAAAAACAATAACTAAGGCTCACATTGCAAAACAACCTGCTATAAATTAATCTATATCTGATTTCAGTGTTATATAGTATTTTATTTGTAGTATTTTATTAGGGTCCCCATTAGCCCCTGACGCAGCAGCTACTCTTCCTAACATATAGATAATCAGATAATCTAATATGAATAATCTAATACACAGTGCAGTCTGATACATTCTAATTACAGTGTAATACATACTGACAAGAACATGTATGTAGCCTAACATATCCTACTCATAAAATAAAATCAGATAGAAATTACACTGATATGTGACTAACCCAAGACAGTGATTTTCAATCCCTTCCCTTCTCTCCCTGACAATCCCAACTTCTCTGTTTCATCATTTATTGCCTGAATATAGACACTGAGATTATCCTAAAATGCATGTTTAAACCTATTATCCTACACAGTGTTTAATTCCCTTAAGACTTAGTAATAGTATATATTTGTAGAGATACAGTACATTGTGTTTAATGAATTGCCTTTAGTCAGGGTAGAGAACAGATTTATGGGAGACTGGGACTGAGAATGTAGCCTTGCTAAAGGCGAAGCAGATGCATTGTGTTGTGTGTTGGCGCGCTCTCTGTCCTCTCTGCCTCCTTCACACGACTGTCATAGCTGGCACACACACTGTCATCATCATCACAAACAACTGCTGCTGTTTTTCACACAGATTACGTAAGCAAAGAGGAGGTGTGAGTGTGTGGCGTGTGGTGTGTGGTGTGTGAGTGCGTGCGTGCGTGGGTGAGTGGGTGTGCGAGTGTGTGCAAGTCTGCGAGTGTGTGTGTTTATCCACCCCTCACTGTGAGTATCTGGCGATCCATGACGTGAGTGAATGGTCCAGAGATGATGTCACACTGGAGGAGGTCGTCATCTGTTTACTCTCAACAGTTACTTTTCTAAATCTCTAACCTTAAAACTACATTTTGTCTACACTACACACATCCTCTCTCTCCCTCTCTCTCCTTCCCTCTCCCTCTTCCTCTCCTTCCCCCTCTCCCTCCCTCTCCTTCCCTCTTCCTCTCCTTCCCCCTCTCTCTCCCTCTCCTTCCCCCTCTCCTTCCCTCTACCTCCCTCCCTCCCTCCCTCCCTTTCTGTTCTCCATGTCGTTCCACAGACCCCCAGCTTCAGTGAAACTGCTGATAAACCAGTGACTCATACACAGTTAAATGTCTACTGTATAGATAGCACTGCAAAGCATGTGGTTTAATCTATCTCCATCTGATAGTCAAACAAGGAGGCACTTAAACGCACCTGAGGAATGAGATTAAGCCTCAAGACACCTTTCTGTTCCATTGCACATTTGCCAGCTTCAAGAGCTTTCTTATAGGAACTTTCCTTTTCTTCTTGTTAATTGCTATTTATGCTATTCTGCATGTGTACTCGGTCTCCACGGCAACATGCCATTGGACATAACACTGGCAGCACATTCATGATGACTGTTTGTATAAAGTTTAGAGTGTCTGTTTATCAAGTCATAAACAACTTTTTGTTTAAAGTTAGGTGTTAGCTAGCTACACCCTAGTCTCACTTGGTCAGATTTGTACTATAATAACCTGTCATCTGTACAGATAAAATACTCAGACACCCAGATGGGGACGGAATTAGTGACACCCCCATCAGTTATAACAAACATGTGAGCCTTTGACCCCACTGGCAAACCCCACAGTGACTGATGACCTTTGGATTGACCTTTGACCTGGACTCTGACCTGCTTGTGTGGATTTCCGCCGGGCCTTCTTGATGTCCTCCTCGATCTTGTTGCTTAGTTTGATCTCCAGCTGCTGGGTCTTCACCTCCAGGTCCTTCTGTCTGTCTGCTAGAGCCTTACGGGCCTAGAGAGATATATTTACATGTTATAAAAGCTGTTATAAGCTGTTATGAATGCATATAGCTGCTGGGTCTTCACCTCCAGGTCCTTCTGTCTGTCCGCTAGAGCCTTACAAGCCTAGAGATGTATTCAGATGTTATAAAGGCTGTCATAACATTGATATAAGCTGTTATGAACGCTTATAACAAAGTGAATGGGGACATACCGCAGGGTATTGCAGTAGGCCAAGGGTAGGCAACCCTGGTTCTGGAGTACCGCAGGCACTTCATGTTTTTGATTTAACCGACCTGGAAGACCAGGTGTGTTGAAATTAGCTCAGTTGGTCAATTAGCTCAGTTGGTCAGGTGTGGTGCCTTGTTGGAACAAAATCCTGCAGTACCTGCAGCACTCCAGGAACAGGGTTGCCTACCCTGCAGTAGGCTATTACTTTCTATTAGCCACTTGTGTGAAATGCATTATGAATGTCTAGATGACTGATGTGGAGGAGTTGACAGGTCTATGGTAGCTGAAGGGATCGGTCCAATCATTATTTATAGAAGCACAAAGAGGTAGTGTTTGTGTGTGCGTGTGTGTTTGTGTGTGTTGACAGGAAACGGTCCTCTACAGTCGTGGTCAAACGTTTTGAGAATGACACAAATACTAATTTTCACAAAGTCTGCTGCCTCAGTTTTGATGATGGCAATTTGCATATACTCCAGAATGTCATGAAGAGTGATCGATCAGATGAATTGCAATTAATTGCAAAGTCCCTATTTTCCATAAAAATGAACTTAATCCCAAAAAAACATTTCCACTGCATTTCAGCCCTGCCACAAAAGGACCAGCTGCCATCATGTCAGTGATTCTCTCGTTAACACAGGTGAGAGTGTTGACGAGGACAAGGCTGAAGATCACTCTGTCATGCTGATTGAGTTAGAAAACTGTGGTCCTCTGTAGCTCAGCTGGTAGAGCACGGCGCTTGTAACGCCAAGGTAGTGGGTTCGATCCCCGGGACCACCCATACGTAAAAATGTATGCACGCATGACTGTAAGTCGCTTTGGATAAAAGCGTCTGCTAAATGGCATATTATATTATAATAACAGACTGGAAGCTTTAAAAGGAGGGTGGTGCTTGAAATCATTGTTAATCCTCTGTTAACCATGGTTACCTGCGAGGAAACACGTGCCGTCATCATTGCTTTGCACAAAAAGGGCTTCAGAGGCAAGGCTATTGCTGCTAGTAAGATTGCACCTAAATCAACCATTTATCGGATCATCAAGAACTTCAAGGAGAGAGGTTCAATTGTTGTGAAGAAGGCGTCAGGGCGCCCAAGAAAGTCCAGCAAGCACCCGGACCAACTCCTAAAGTTGATTCAGCTGCGGGATCGGGGCACCACCAGTGTAGAGCTTGTATGTCAAGAAAGGCAGCAAAGAAGCCACTTCTCTCTAGGAAAAACATCAGGGACAGACTGATATTCTGCAAAAAGGTACAGGGATTGGACAGCTGAGGACTGGGGTAAAGTCATTTTCTCTGATGAATCCCCTTTCCAATTGTTTGGGGCATCCGGAAAACACCTTGTCCAGAGAAGACAAGGTGAGCGCTACCATCAGTCCTTTGTCATGCCAACAGTAAAGCATCTGGAGACCATTCATGTGTGGGGTTGCTTCTCAGCCAAGGCAGTGGACTCACTTACAACTTTGCCTAAGAACACAGTCATGAATAAAGAATGGTACCAACACATCCTCCGAGAGCAACTTCTCCCAACCATCCAAGAACAGTTTGGTGACGACCAATGCCTTTTCCAGCATGATGGAGCACCTTGCCTTAAGGCAAAAGTGATAACTAAGTGGATCGGGGAACAAATCAATGACATTTTGGGTCCATGGCCAGGAAACTCCCCAGACCTTAATCCCATTGAGAACTTGTGGTCGATCCTCAAAAGGCGGGTGGACAAACAAAAACCCTCAAATTCTGACAAACTCCAAGCATTGATTATGCAAGAATGGGCTGCTATCAGTCAGGATGTGGCCCAGAAGTTAATTGACAGCATGCCAGGGTGGATTGCAGAGGTTTTGAAAAAGAAGGGTCAACACTGCAAATATTGACTCTTTGCATAAACTTAATGTAATTGTCAATAAAAGCCGTTGACACTTATGGAATGCTTGTAATTATACTTCAGTATACCATACTAACATCTGACAAAAATATCTAAAAACACTGAAGCAGCAAACTTTGTGAAGACCAATACTTGTGTCATTCTCAAAACTTTTGACCACGACTGTATATACACCTGTTCTGAAAGGCCCCAGAGTCATTTGATGTTCGGCAAAAGCCATGTGGGAGACTCCCCAAACATATGGAAGAAGGTACTCTGGTCAGATGAGACTAAAATTGAGCTTTTTGGCCATCAAGGAAACCCAACACCTCTCATCACCCCAAGAACACCATCCCCACAGTGAAGCATGGTGGTGGCAGCATCAAGCTGTGAGGATGTTTTTCATCGGCAGAGACTGGGAAACTGGTCAGAATTGAAGGAATGATGGCTTGCGCTAAATACAGGGAAATCCTTGATGGAAACCTGTTTCAGTCTTCCAGAGATTTGAGACTGGGACGGAGGTTCACCTTCCAGCAGAACAATAACCCTAAGCATACTGCTAAAGCAACACTTGAGTGGTTTAAGGGGGAACATTTAAATGTCTTGGAATGGCCTAGTCAAAGCCCAGACCTCAATCCAATTGAGAATCTGTGGTACGACTTAAAGATTGCTGTACACCAGTGGAACCCATCCAACTTGAAGGAGCTGGAGCAGTTTTGCCTTGAAGAATGGGCAAAAATCCCAGTGGCTAGATGTGCCAAGCTTATAGAGACATACCTCAAGAGACTTGCAGCTGCAAAAGGTGGCTCTACAAAGTATTGACTTTGGGGGGGTGAATAGTTATGCATGCTCAAGTTTTTCGTTTTTTGTCTTATTTCTTGTTTGTTTCACAATTTTTTTTTATTTTGCATCTTCAAAGTGGTAGGCATGTTGTGTAAATCAAATGATACAAACCCCCCAAAAATGTTAATCACGTGAGAAGATTCCTGAAATTCTACAGCTGCAAAGTGCAAGGACGGTTATTATTGCGTCAACTTTTGTATCACTAATGTAAGTCGCTCTGGATAAGACCGTCTGCTAAATGACTAAAATGTAAACAATGTAAATGTATCTTTTTGTGTGTGTATTTGTGTGTGTGTGTGTGTGTGTGCCTGCATGTGTATGTGTTTGTTGCGTCTCGTTGCGTCAGGATGTGTACCTTCTCCACGGCTGTGTGTCGTCCGACCAGATGTTTTCGTAGTTCTGCGATGTGATGGTCGAACCGCTTCATGTCCTTCTTAAAGTTATCTCTGAACGTCAACAGAGGCTTCTCCACCTCACTCTGGAGCTGAAAGAGTTCAATAACAACAGTTTAAATGCAGACCTCATTGGAGACAACTGTTTGGAAGGCCTATAACATTACCTGGGTTTTTTCCTGTTTAAGTCATGTGGTTAGCAAAAACAGCTGGCCATGGCCTTTCCTATAATAATGATGTATTGAGTTGACAGCTGTGTTGTTTTTGTCTTGTTTTTTATGCCTGTACCTCATATCCATAGTGGCTAAGGGACAGCTATTTACAAAAGCCCTTTTTACCCTTTTTACCCATAAAACTTGTTTATCTGACAGAGCTGTCAACGATTTATAGTCACAAATGTGTCTCCTCTCTAAAATATAAAAGTAGGTCAATGTAGAGTTTGATTTGTGAGCTGCTTTGATTCTACTGAAGAGTATCTGCTTAGGACCAGGATATTATTTACTGTTGGGAGACAGATAGACTCCTACCCATAAACAGTTTATAGAAATGATATGGGCAAATCATTAAATGCACAATGCAAGAGGAAACATGATTAAATTACTCCAGAAACCTAGTTGAAATGGATTGAATAGGACACCGATTTAAGGGTAATAAATAGCTATTGAAGAGATAGAGGTGCATGTAGAATGTATTCAAATGTATTCATTTTCTCTCCCCCCTTTCCTAGATAATACTCTCTGCTCAGTCTCTCACTCCCAATACTCATTCTCCCCCCTAAACCTCAAGCTGTACTGAATACAGCACATCTGTTTGTCTGTCTGTCTCCAGAGAATCGAAACGCTGACGTTGTTTCCTCCACTCAGTCCAGCTGCGCGCTCTCTCTCTCTCTCTCTCTCTCTCTCTCTCTCTCTCTCTCTCTCTCTCTCTCTCTCTCTCTCTCTCTCTCTCTCTCTCTCTCTCTCTCTCTCTCTCTCTCTCTCTCTCTCTCTCTCTCTCTCTCTCTCTCTCTCTCTCTCTCTCTCTCTCTCTCTCTCTCTCTCTCTCTCTCTCTCTCTCTCTCTCTCTCTCTCTCTCTCTCTCTCTCTCTCTCTCTCTCTCTCTCTCTCTCTCTCTCTCTCTCTCTCTCTCTCTCTCTCTCTCTCTCTCTCTCTCTCTCTCTCTCTCTCTCTCTCTCTCTCTCTCTCTCTCTCTCTCTCTCTCTCTCTCTCGCTCTCTCTCTCTCTCTCTCTCTCTCTCTCTCGACAAACCAATCATACATGTATAATTCGCAGCATAGGGCCAGAGAGTAAATAGGCCTCAATTAAGTCTTACAAAACCATGGTACACAATATTAAATACACTGTACAGTGAATTGAGGTCATGTCAAGACACTCAGTGAAAGACTAACATTTAAAATGTTCTCCTATACCTTAAATCAGGATCAACACAATAGATTTAATGGAATATAATTATTTGAGTAAAGTATACAGTCAAGTGTGTTACCTTAGAGGAGAACTTGAGGTGAACCTCAGCCTCTTCAGCCAAACTCTTCTTCAACTGAGCCCAGGCTTCCCCTAGAGTACTGAGGAGAGAGATAACGTTTTAGACCACAGAGAAACCACACTATCACTATATGACACCACAGAGTACTAGGAGACAGATAGAGAGAAGGGGGGGGGGGGGGTATAGTAGAAAGAAGGGTAGGAGTGAGAGGACCACATCCTGTAGGAGTTAAGTACCACTCACATCAAGAGCTAAGACCACACAGGCTTTACACAGAGAGAGAGAGAGAGAGAGAGAGAGAGAGAGAGAGAGAGAGAGAGAGAGAGAGAGAGAGAGAGAGAGAGAGAGAGAGAGAGAGAGAGAGAGAGAGAGAGAGAGAGAGAGAGAGAGAGAGAGAGAGAGAGAGAGAGAGAGAGAGAGAGAGAGAGAGAGAGAGAGAGAAAGGAAGGAGTAAGAGAGATAATGAAAGCGGGAGAGGGAATGAAAAGATGAGAAGTGTCAGGGTGGATCCTGCCAAACAGAGAGAGAGAGATGAGGTTCAACTGAAGGTCCAGTGTAAAAGTTCATAGGCAGTATATAACCCAGCAGGCAGTCCATCTCACAGCTGTGCCTGGTCCTCGGCAAGTTTACTGTCTGGTTAGGATGTATAGACTGAGGATATGAGATAAAGCTAAACCCTTCCTTACATTCTGCAAGTGAACTGTTTAATCTCTGTACCATAGTGCAGTGTGGGAAAATGTATAATATATCTTTAATTAATGTTCACAAATTAATGCTTTGTCAATTTATATCTAATCAATCATACCTACAGAAAATAATGACAAAGGTGAGTGAACACCAACATTAACACTGATCATAGCAGAGGGAACCATATGTTGTTAAAAAGTCTTCATATCCTAGCAGAAATTTGCGGAAAATTCAAAGCCATGGTACATCAGTGAGTGAGACGCCAGGCTAGCCTTGAGTACTATGCAACCTCTTGTCCTCTGAACATAAATCTTGAGTCCTTCATTCCAAATATTAGCAGAATATTTATCCAAGGGCCATAAAGTGAGCCAGCAGCAGACTCATACAGCCACGAGGCACTGCAGGCTCTGGGTCTGTAGCTGGGGAGGAGAGGGGCTGAGGGTCTTTAGCCTCTTTACCACTAACCAGGTCACATCAAAGCACCGCTCTGAATGGAAGACGTGTGGAATTCTCTCTGACTGACACCCATGCAGGCTACATTCCTACAACATCGGGGTGCTGCTCTCTGCCTGCTCTCAGCTCTGCCATCTCCACTTTAATATACTAAATTCAGCTACCTTCAGAGCCATCGGAGAAGAGATACAGTGAGGGAAAAAAGTATTTGATCACCTGATGATTTTGTACGTTTGCCCACTGACAAAGAAATGATCCGTCTATAATTTTAATGGTAGGTTTATTTGAACAGTGAGAGACAGAATAAAAAATCCAGAAAAACGCATGTCAAAAATGTTATAAATTGATTTGCATTTTAATTAGGGAAATAAGTATTTGACCCCCTCTCAATCAACAGGTAACGAGCTGAGATTAGGAGCACACTCTTAAAGGGAGTGCTCCTAATCTCAGCTTGTTACCTGTATAAAAGGCACCTGTCCACAGAAGCAAGCAATCAATCAGATTCCAAACTCTCCACCATGGCCAAGACCAAAGAGCTCTCCAAGGATGTCAGGGACAAGATTGTAGACCTACACAAGGCTGGAATGGGCTACAAGACCATCGTCAAGCAGCTTGGTGAGAAGGTGACAACAGTAGGTGCGATTATTTGCAAATGGAAGAAACACCAAAGAATTGTCAATCTCCCTCGGCCTGGGGCTCCATGCAAGATCTCACCTCGTGGAGTTGCAATGATCATGAAAACGGTGAGGAATCAGCCCAGAACTACACGGGAGGATCTTGTCAATGATCTCAAGGCAGCTGGGACCATAGTCACCAAGAAAACAATTGGTAACACACTACACCATGAAGGTGTTCAAGAAAGCACATATACATGCCCGTCTGAAGTTTGCCAATGAACATCTGAATGATTCAGAGGAGAACTGGGTGAAAGTGTTGTGGTTAGATGAGACCAAAATGGAGCTCTTTGGCATCAACTCAACTCGCCGTGTTTGGAGGAGGAGGAATGCTGCCTATGACCCCAAGAACACCATCCCCACCGTCAAACATGGAGGTGGAAACATTATGCTTTGGGGGGTGTTTTTCTGCTAAGGGGACAGGACAACTTCACCGCATCAAAGGGACGATGGACGGGGCCTTGTACCGTCAAATCTTGGGTGAGAACCTCCTTCCCTCAGCCTGGGCATTGAAAATGGGTCGTGGATGGGTATTCCAGCATGACAATGACCCAAAACACACGGCCAAGGCAACAAAGGAGTGGCTCAAGAAGAAGCACATTAAGGTCCTGGAGTGGCCTAGCCAGTCTCCAGACCTTAATCCCATAGAAAATCTGTGGAGGGAGCTGAAGTTTCGAGATGCCAAACGTCAGCCTCGAAACCTTAATGACTTGGAGAAAATCTGCAAAGAGGAGTGGGACAAAATCCCTCCTGAGATGTGTGCAAACCTGGTGGCCAACTACAAGAAACGTCTGACCTCTGTGATTGGCAACAAGGGTTTTTCCACCAAGTACTAAGTCATGTTTTGCAGAGGGGTCAAATACTTATTTCCCTCATTAAAATGCAAATCAATTTATAACATTTTTGACATGCGCTTTTCTGGATTTTTTTGTTGTTATTCTGTCTCTCACTGTTCAAATAAACCTACCATTAAAATTATAGACTGATCATTTCTTTGTCAATGGGCAAACGTACAAAATCAGCAGGGGATCAAATACTTTTTTCCCTCACTGTAGAAGATAGATAAAAAAGAGACAAGATGGATAAGAACAGATACACACAAACAAATAGCTAAAAAGGTATTTTTACTTTATGTATGCAACTTTTATCTGATCAAGAAGTCCCACTGAGATTAATAATTTATTTTGCAAGAGAGACCTGTCCAAGATGGTTTCTCTACTGGTAGGTTATAGTGTTGTAGGCTACTAAAAGTACCCAATGGCACCGATCCAAAACGTATTCACAGTTGGTTCCTCATACTCATATCCTCAAGACAGCTGCTAAAAGCATTCATACCCCAGAGAGCATTTGCCAACTACAGTTTTGTGAAACAAATCGACCAGTGTCCACTCCTTTCCAGCCCACTGTAAATACAGCCCATGATTGGTAGCGAATCTAGCGATAAAAACTAGTCACATGCTCTGGGGGCTGCATTACGGCCAGACAAATGGTAAATTCAGGAATAAACAGGCAGTATTTCTGGGCTCGGATGCAGGCATGGCAGGAGCCTAACAACAAAACAGTGATTGTTCAGGCAGCCAGGCTGACAACAGAGCAGGGTAGAGAGAGAGGAGATAATAACAGTATTGTGTTGCTCTCTCTGGATGTGGTGGGTGTGAGTGGATGGAACTCACTGGCATCGTCTAGATTCTAGAATCTATATGAAACAATTCCACCCAACCCTGCTATTCTATCACAATAACACTGGTGCAGTACAGTAGTGGAGAGAGGTCAACTCATACAGAGTTGTATAAAACGCAGAGAAGGGGTTTTAGTAGTCCAGCATCATATGTCTAATGCAGGAAAGAGCCGTACCATCTTTGTTTCAGTGTTGACTGTAGGGCAGTATCATAAACATCAATATATCAAGCATCTCATAAGCTGGTGCAGCAGTAGCATGAGAAACCTCCTCTCTCTTCTCTGCCTCCATTCTCACCCCCTCCTAGAGCCTTAAAGACCAATATCTGGTACAGGTATATGGTAGAGGTCAGTCTCATAACACAGTGTGTGTTTAGAGTGCATGTAATGTAGTTAAGTCTGGTACAGTGGCCAGACTCATTATGTCTGTGTAGTAAATGTGCTATGCAGCCGTTCTTTTACAGCCTTCCCTCCCTTTCAGCCTAGCCCAGGACCCTCACCATACAGCCTGCCATTCCCCCCAGGAACCCATTTACCAGGGGAGTACCAGACAAAGAGCTGCTCACAGCGTGAGTTTTCCCTGTGGTGCCAGACTGAAGAGGGTTCCCCCTTTTCACTCTCTTTCTTTCTCTTCCTCTCTCTCCTTCACTGTGTGCGGTCCCCCCATCTCTGTCTCTTTATCAATCCCCCATCTATCTATCCCTCCCTCCCTCCTCTCATATGTAATGGTTTAAAGGCACAGTCTGACGGGGTCTGGAGGGTCTGGATCAAAGGAAGTTGTAGGGATTTACAGGACGACCACACTTCCTGTTTCACAGCTTCTACTGACTGGCTGGGCCTCCATGCAGTCTCACCAGTTTCAGGCTCACCAGTGAGTCTGGGCTGATATGGTCCCATACCACCCTAATGGGAGAGGAACCATGGTACCCTGCTGTCCAGTCCAACAATAAACATAGTGTTCCTGCTCTTAGCTATATGATTGTTTTATCAGAAAGTCTCCACCATCTTAGTCTAAACTGTACAACCATCAAATCCTTTCATATCTACAAGAGTTGGCTAGGAATTGTCTAGTAGTTAGCTAGGAGTTGGCAAATAATTTGCATAATCTCTGAAATGTTTTTGGACATGGAATCTTTAAAATTGTTGACGCAGAGAGATTTTCTTGTATTGTGCCATATCTTCCGAGCAGAGTGTGTGAGTGAGGCGACAGACCACAACTATTCCAGCTGTGACACATACACTGAGTATACCAAACATTATGAACACCTTCCTAATATTCAGTGGTGTAAATTGCTTAAGTAAAAATACTTTAACGTACTACTTAAGTAGTTATTTGGGGTATCTGTACTTTACTGTACTATTTGTATTTTTGACAAGTTTTACTTTACTACATTCCTAAAGAAAATAATGTACTTTTTACTCCATACATTTTCCCTGACACCCAAAAGTACTCGTTATATTTTGTATGCTTAGCAGGACAGAAAATGGTCCAATTCACATACTTATCAAGAGAACATCTCTGGTCGGCAGGTAACTTAGTGGTTAAGAGCGTTGTGCCAGTAACCGAAAGGTCACTGGTTCTAAACCCCGAGCCGACTAGGTGAAAATCTGTCGATGTGCCCTTGAGCAAGGCACTTAACCCTAATTGCTCCTGTAAGTCGCTCTGGATAAGAGCGTCTGCTAAATGACTAAAATGTAAATGTAATGTATGTCATCCCTACTGCCTATGATCTGGCGGACTCACTAAACACAAATGCTTCGTTTGTAAATTATGTCTGAGTGTTGGCTATCCGTACATTTTCAAAACAAGAAAATCTGGTTTGCTTAATATAAGGAATTTTAAGTTATTCATACTTTTACTTTTGATACGTAAGTATATTTTAACAATTACATTTACTTTTGATACTTAATTATATTTAAAACCAAATACTTTTAGACTTTTACTCAAGTAGTATTTTACTGGGTGACTTTCACTATTACATTAGTCATTTTCTATTAAGGTATCTTTACTTTTACTCAAGTATGACAATTGGGTACTTTTTCCACCACTGCTAATATTGAGTTGCAACCCCCCTTTTGCACTCAGAACAGCCTCAATTCGTCAGGGCATGGACTCTACAAGGTGTCAAAAGCGTTCCATAGGGATGCTGGCCCATGTTGACTCCAATGCTTCCCACAGTTGTGTCAAGTTGGCTGGATGTCCTTTAGGAGGTGGAGCATTCTTGATACACACGGGAAACTGTTGAGTGTGAAAAACGGTCAAAGGCACTTAAATCTTATGTCTTGCCCATTCACCCTCTTAATAGCACACATACACAATCCATGTCTCAATTGTCTCAAGGCTTAAAAATCCTTCATTAACTTGTCTCCTCCCCTTCATCTACAGCTTTCAACCTGGATTCACCTGGTCAGCCTATGTCATGGAAAGAGCAGGTGTTCTTAATGTTTTGTATACTCAGTGTACATGTAGGTTCCTCTTTATCAAGGAACCACCACAGGAAGTGATGCCACTGCTTACTCACCCTTCTTCCTGTTCCGCAAGGGGAATCTGTGACAGCTTGGAGAGGCTCTTGGCATATTCCTCCTCTATCTTTATTCTGAAAGAGGGATGGTGAAAAGTTGCTTGTTACCACATAATTGCAACACTTCCTGTTTTGCGCAAAAGGGAAAAGTGCACGTCTGTGCAAAAAAAAGGAAATGTATTTCAAGAAATCATATCTTCCACTGCATGGTTTTCATGGCAACACATTGTGTCAAACATGAAAATGCTGAGTTGTGAAACATTGGTCTGACCAGGATTGTTGACAAATCAGCTGAGATAATGAAATGGGATTTTGTAGTTACCTTTCTCGTATAAACTCTGCCATCTCTTTCTGCATCTGTTTCCCCTTCAGCTGTTTCTGCAGCAAGACCTCAAACCCTGAGATAGAGCTTGTCCCCTGAGAGTCCTTCTTATCCTCCTACACAACAACAACAACAACATAAATACACACTACTGTACAACAACATCTAGTGTAACATACTGTAAATCAACAAACAATCCACAAATAATATGACCATTATTGTAAAATAAATTCACTGATGGGTTGTATTGTATTGTGTTGTGTGTTGTATTGTACAGTACAGTATAGTATAGTATTGTATTGTACTGTATTGCATAGTATGCATTCATTCATACAGTTATTAATTGTATTGTATTGCTGGGAAAATACCAGGCCATATTTACTGCAGATCCATTCTACAGCACCACAGCCAATGTTATAGAAAGTCTACATTTCACACACCGCGGGGAGTACTAAATACTTGGCAACCTGTTTAAATCTGATCCTCTGTGTCTCAGTGAAAACTGTCACTCTCAGTGTATGGTATCCACTCTTTCTTTACGAGCGTCTTCCGGTGTTGTCACCTCAAAGTGTAATGTTAGCCCAGTCTGACAGTTAGCGTTAAAACCTGAGAACACACCTGGTGGTGATTACGTTTCAGCCGTGGGAGAAATGAAAACAGAGCCAAACAGATGCATTGAGCATGGTCTCTCTCACTACGTCATGTTTTATTCTACTACATCTCTGTAGCCTTACGCTGCCGAAGCTGTAAAGTGTCCTGTTTCTAAGTGTGCATCGCACGGCAGTCTATATGGAAGAGCTGTGGACTGCAGTCTAAGGCAAGGCAGCACAACTCCAGTCCTTGAAGGCTGCAGTGTCTGAATGTTTTTTTAATTTGTTATTATTCTTGCCCGGACAGTTAGGGCAGTAATGTATTGATTATTCATACCAAGGGGACATGAAAACCAGCAGAACTGTGGTCCTCAAGGACTATGTAGTGTAGTATAGTGTAGTGCTGTGTATTGTTGAGTAGTGTAATGTAGTGTTGTGTATCGCAGTGTAGTGTTGTGTAGTGTTGTGTACCGCAGTGTAGTGTAGTGTAGTGTTGTGTAGTGTTGCGTAGTGTTGTGTACCGCAGTGTAGTGTAGTGTAGTGCAGTGTAGTGTAGTGTAGTGTAGTGCAGGGTTGTGTAGTGTAGTGTAATGTAGTGTTGTGTTGTGTATTGCAGTGTAGTTTTGTGTAGAGTAGTGCAGTGCAGTGAAGTGTTGTGTAGTGTTGTATAGTGTAGAGTAGTGTTGTGTAGTGTGGGATCGCAGTGTAGTGTTGTGTAGTGTTGTGTATCGCAGTGTAGTGTTGTGTCGTGTCGTGTTGTGTTGTGTAGTGTTGTGTAGTGTAATATAGTGTTGTGTATCGCAGTGTAGTGTTGTGTAGTGCAGTGCAGTGTTGTGTAGTGTAGTGTAATATAGTGTTGTGTACCGCAGTGTAATGTAGTGTAGTGTTGTGTACCGCAGTGTAGTGTTGTGTTGTGTAGTGCAGTGTTGTGTAGTCTAGTGTAATGTAGTGCTGTGTATTGCAGTGTAGTGTTGTGTAGCGTAGTGTAATGTATCGCAGTGTAGTGTTGTGTCTCGCAGTGTAGTGTTGTGTAGTGTTGTGTAGTGTAGTGCAGTGCAGTGTTGTGTAGTGTAGTGCAGTGTTGAATAGTGTAGAGTAGAGTAGTGTTGTGTAGTGTTGTGTATCGCAGTGTAGTGTAGTGTAGTGCAGTGTTGTGTTGTGTTGTGTAGTGTTGTGTATCGCAGTGTAGTGTTTTGTAGTGTTGTGTAGTGCAGTGTAGTGTAGTGTAGTGCAGTGTTGTGTTGTGTATCGCAGTGTAGTGTTTTGTAGTGTTGTGTAGTGCAGTGTTGTGTAGTGTAGTGTAGTGTAGTGTTGTGTAGTGTACTGTAGAGTAGTGTTGTGTAGTGCAGTGTTGTGTAGTGTAGTGTAATGTAGTGTTGTGTATCGCACTTTCGCCTGCTTCATTTTAAATCAGGATTACACCTCAACATGAGTGATAAGGGCACCATCTCAACAAAAGAGGGAGCAGAGAAGAGGGGACGTGGAAGACCAAGGAAACAGCCACCGGTGAAAAGTGCTTCTGATGAGCCCAGTGGGTCCCCTACCCCAAAGAGGCCCAGGGGAAGGCCAAAAGGCAGCAAGAACAAGGGCAAGAAGACACCAGCAGCCTCAACTGCAGGGATGAAACGCAGGGGAAGACCTAAGAAGGAGGAAAAGGAGGAACAGGCAGCCAAGGAATCATCATCTGAAGAAGGAGAGGAGGAGGAGGAAGACCAGTAAACGTGCTACCTCACTCAACATACTGACTTCCTGTCAACCAGAGCTGGTCTGAATCTCCAATACTGGTGCCACCCCAACCCCTGTTCTACTGTTCACTTTCTTGCCTTCTAGCCAAAGGAG
>NC_140012.1:21871295-21978795 GCF_964263955.1 Coregonus lavaretus | reverse complement strand
ACTCTCTCAAACATCTGCCAATCAATAGCCTTGCCCTGGTTGCTGTAGGAACAGGGAGCGCAGCGTCGTTCCCTCCCCTGCAACCCCTGTGCACTCCTTCACCTCTGCTCAGGTCTCAGCGTTTCCAGAATTTCTACAACTATTTTACAAATTCTAAATGTGAATATTCAATTCTGTTCGACACTGACATCACAGAATTAGAATAAACTCATTGCATTCCACTTTTGAAATCAAAGCAATTTTAGTCTCTAAATCACGTCCTCTGTCTCAATAGTTCCTAACATCCTCAATTAGATTTTGCAACATTGTATTGCCCATGCATGTTGGGGTTAGGGTCGGTGTTAGGGTTTGTGTTAGCGGTAGGGTCTGGGATAGTGTTAGTAGTGGTACTCACTGTGATGGTAGTCTCTTTGCTCTGTCTCCTGGTGGGTGATGTAGGACCTGGATGCTGTTGAGAGAGACAGGATGCTCCGTCAAAACCTTCCTCTATGTCCGACATGGTCTCTGGCTAACATACATTCACACACCCACTCACACACACTGGAGCTGCTGGAGCTCTCTGGGAGTGACTGTCTGTGCGCTGCCTCCGCTTCGGCTACTGTGTGTGTGAGTGTGTGTGTTGCAGTGCTGAGTAGGGGGGCATGTCTGCAGCGCAGAGCAGCGTGCGTTTGGATGTCTGTGTGTGTGTGTGTGTGAACGCACTTCGGCTCAGAATATGTCATCGCATGAGCAATCTGAGTGTGTGTGTGTGTGTGTGTGTGTGTGTGCATGTGTGTGTGTGTGTGTGTGTGGAGAGAAAGAGTGGGAGTAATGAGATGGAGTGGGGTAGAGGTCGATTTAAAAAAGGTAGACACAGAAAGCGAGAGAAAGAGTGAAAGAGAGAGTGCACATCCCCCACTGTCCATACCATGCCCACTGAAGCAAGACACAGGGCTGGCGAGAAGGAGGGAAGGAGAGGAGGAGGAAGGGAGGGGAGAGGGTTTATTGACAAAGTACGGAATGCACCACACCTCCTCTCCCTCTCTGAAAGAGAACAATAGAAAGAAAGGAGGAGTTAAAGGAGGAGTTAAAGGAGGGGTTAAAGTAGCTAAAGGAGGAGTTAAAGGAGGAGGGAGAGGAGCTGGGTAGTGGTGGGGTGTATGGTGTGTGTGTGTGTCTGAACGATGATGAGTGCTCTCCTAATTATGATCTGAGGATTAGATAATGAAAGGAATCAGGATGGAGAAACTGCTCTCTTTTCCTGGGGTAATGAGTATCATTATCTCATTTCATGATGACGAGGTAGTGTATATGCGTACACACGCACGTGTCGGTCTTTGCCTCTGAGTCTTTGTGTGTGTGTTAAGGAGTTTGGGTAACCATGTCACCAGTAACCATGGCATTACTGTACATAGGAGAAATCTGCTGTTTGAAGCTATTACTGTACAGTATATCTATTGGCATAGCTTCTGCATAGTACTGTTTTGATAAAAGGACACAAGTAAAGCAATTTGTCAGCAACATGATGATTCTACTGTATATTCATACAGAGAAGATTGCAGTCACTGCTAAATGCTTTCGTTGACTGGCTACCACTGTGTGTTAGCGTGGTGGTGGCTGTTGGTGGTGTAACGTAATATGAAGAAATAGAATTGCCTATCTTCTGTGTGAACATAAGTATATGGGGTTCATGGGGTTCATGGGGAAGCCCTTAACTGGAGCAACGAGAGGAGGAGGAAGAGGAGGAAGAGGAGAAGGGAGGAGGGAGGAGGACAGCAGTTTTACCTGTGGTTCGGAACTGGGCTTTTTGACCAGACTGACGTGGGAGTGTTCATTCTGATGCAACGTACTGCCACTGGAGTGAAACCCATTCACTGTGGAGGGAGAGAGATGGAGAGAGAGGGGCAGGGGAGCGAGAGAGCGAGAAAGAGAGAGAGTGAGAGAGAGAATTAAATTTGTAGCACAGAGCCTGCGGAGGAGGAATAATGTGTGTTTGCCTCCTATGAGTTGTCTGTATATCTGAGCCGGGGGTAAATTCACTTATCTTTGTAACTCAAACAAAGCTATCAGAGAATCGCTTCTTCTTTGTCCTTTTGTTTGTTTAATGTCTTTAGCAGGGCGGTTACTGGAAACCAGAGACCGAGCACCTCAACAAACACAGCTCTGAGTCCAGACAGCCTGGGTTGTCCTCTGGTACACAGGCAAGGACAATTAGCTATTATTTGGGAGAGTTGCTCTGCATGTGTGTGTGCAATGTTTGCATGTGTTTATTTGAAGGTGTGTTTACGTGATCAGGCGGCTTGCGAGACTACATGTCAGTGCATGTGTTGGAGAGAATTATTATGCAGTCCAGATGAGATACCCCGCTGTGTTTAGTGAAACTAGACTCCATTGGCCGATCAGCCTGAGCAAGCAAACGTTTGGAGACCCCAAAGGCTAGAGTTCATCAGCCTAATTGAAACAGGCCCCCAGTCCTTAACTTACAACTATACCTTATACCTTACAATGAGGTGCAGGCTAACATTCAATGCAATTAAATTCTGTTAATCTTGTTCTTTCTATCTTGTACCAGTTTTCACCCTGGTGTTCCCTTGAGATTATCAATCTCTTCTTCAAGAGAAACCTGTCTGAGCAGTCAGCTTGCTCATATGTTATTGTTATCTCTTCTTAAGAGCAGAGTACTGTGCACCCAGACGACTCCAGATCGCAGATCAAATTAGCCACATGAAATGTGTGTGTGCGTGTGTGAGGCCTCTGGAATTCTCTGCGTGCTGCCACACAGCGGTAGGCCTATGTACAACCCTCAGGACACTGGCAAAGGAGGAAAAGTGAGAGAAAGAGAGGGAGAGAGAGTGAGGGAGAGGGAGTCAAGGACAGAGTGAGAGCGAGAGGGGGGGGATAAAGAGCAAGAACGAGAGAGAGAGAGAGGTTGCTTCAGTACCTGTAGGTATTGAGTTCTTGTGTTTCAGAGGGGTTTTGGGGGTCCCAGGTACACTGGAAGGTCTCTCCCACGTTGTCTCTGGAACCAGACAGGAACAAATGTAACTTGTGAGGTCAGACATACATGGAAATTGAGAGAAATACATAGGATATCTCTAACCTGGAGTTCATTGCAGGTCCAAGAGGGTTACATGAAACAAAAACTTGTTCATATTAAGATTCTTGATGATTATGTTGACGGGTCGTTCTTGAATTGCAACGTCAATTTTCTAGATGTGTATTTAGGTAAATGTGTTGAGTACATCTTCCCATTCTAAATCAATTAATATGGCATCTTAATGACTTTAAATCATGTTTACCATTATGATAACATTGTGCCACCAGTAGGAGTAGTGACACCAATGACACATTTGAGGTAAATTAGGATTTTCTTAAAAATGGAGGCCACAGATGCTCAAATCTAAGGTCATTAATCCTTGAAAAATGATTTATTAAAGTGATATGATGAATCATTTTGCTCACAATGTAAATTCCCTTCATTTAAATTGAGTAACACCATGTGACACTTTGGATTTGGACACCAAATTATCTAAATAATCCTCAATTTTTTTACATAATAATAGGGTGTGATTAGCTAATAATTGTTTTTAATATAGACCCCTCCCCCAATAACAGTTTGCCACTGGAAGCAATACACAAGGTCCTTGTATATCTTTGTAATAAGTGATTTTAAGGCGGTAACACCAATGACAAAACTAAGGGACACATTATATTGGGGGGATACGGTTATTGATCTATACAATATATAAAATACTTTTGTTTACTTTCTAGCATTCATGATAATAGATAGTTATCTCTAAATCCCCAAAACATGTCACTACAACTCTACTGGTGTGATGCGTTTGATAGAAGGAGTCAGGCGCAGGAGAGTAATACGCATCCAAAGAGTTTATTCCGTCGCTAAACAGTTGCGCAAGCATGCGACAACAAAACTCAGGCACAGGAGAAATATCTACCCTGGCAACAACAAGGTAAGGGTAGCTCAACCGAGCTACACACATCTCACTACAAACAATCACCCACACAGACAAGGAAGCAGAGGGAACACTTATACAAGGACTAATTGGGGATAAGGACCAGGTGTGTGTGATTAATTAGACAAGACAAGTGATGATAAATGGATCGGCAGCAGCTAGTAAGCCGGTGATGACGAACGCCGAAACCTGCCCGAACAAGGAGGGGAGGCAGCCTTGGCAGAAGTCGTGACAGATTCCGGGTCGAGAGCCAGAACCGATACCCCGGTACAAAGACGGGGGCCTCACTGCGGTGGCGGTCAGCGTTGGCCTTCTGACGACGCACGGCGCGTTGGAGGTGAACGTGGGCAGCATCCCACGTCTCCTCTGCGCACCGAAACCAGTCATCCACCGCAGGAGCCTCGGTCTGGCTCTGGTGCCACGGTGCCAGAACCGGTTGGTAACCTAGAACACACTGGAAAGGCGTTAGGTTAGTGGAGGAGTGGCAGAGATTGTTCTGGGTATATTCTGCCCATGGCAAGAACACAAACCACTCCCCTGGCCGGTCCTGGCAGTAGGACCGCAGGAACCTACCCACGTCCTGATTTACCCGTTCCACCTGCCCATTACTCTCGGGTTGGAACCCAGAGGTCAGGCTGACCAAGACCCCCAGACGTTCCATGAATGCCTTCCAGACCTTGGACGTGAACTGGGGACCTCGGTCAGACACTATATCCTCTGGTACCCCGTAGTGCCGGAAGACGTGAGTAAACAGGGCCTCCGCAGTCTGCAGGGCCGTGGGGAGACCGGGCAGAGGAAGGAGGCGGCAGGACTTTGAGAAGCGGTCCACAACGACCAGGATGGTGGTGTTACCTTGGGAGAGGGGAAGATCAGTCAGAACATCAATGCTAAGGTGAGACCATGGTCGTTGTGGAACAGGTAAAGGTTGTAGCTTACCCGCTGGGAGGTGCCTAGGTGCCTTACTCTGGGCGCACACCGAGCAGGAGGAGACGTACACCCTCACGTCCTTAGCCAAGGTAGGCCACCAGTATTTTCCGCTCAGGCAGTGCACTATACGACCGATACCTGGGTGACCAGAGGAGGGTGACGTGTGTTCCCAGAAGATCACGGATAAGAGCAGGCACATACTGCAGCCCAGCTGGACACTGCAGTGGAGATGGATCTGTGCGTAATGCCTGCTCTATATCCGCGTCCATACTACCGGCGCCACAATGCGGGAGGCCGGGAGTATGGGGGTGTTATCTCTGGGCCTCTCCTCTGTGTCATACAGCCGGGACAGTGTGTCTGCCTGTACGTTCTTCGTACCCGGAATGTATGACAATGTAAAATCAAACCGGGTGAAGAATAGGGCCCGCCTGGCGAGGATTCAGCCTCCTCACTGCCCGGATGTACTCCAAGTTACGGTGGTCCATCCAGACGAGGAAAAGGTGTTTCGCCCCTTCGAGCCAATGCCTCCACACGGTCAAAGCTCGGACAACAGCCAACAGCTCCCGATCACCAACGTCGTAGTTCTGCTCCGCCGGGCTGAGCTTCTTCGAGAAGAAGGCACGGGGCGGAGCTTGGGTGGCGTGCCAGAGCGTTGGGATAGGACAGCGCCCATCCCTACCTCGGACGCATCCACCTCCACTACAAACGGTAGTGATGGATCGGGGTGGGCTAGTACCGGAGCTGAGGTGAACAGACCCTGCAGTCTCCTGAAGGCCAGAACCACCTCAGCAGACCAGCGGAGCCGGAATGGCCCACCCTTCAACAGGGATGTGATGGGAGCTGCGACCTTGCCAAAGCCCCGGATAAACCTTCGATAGTAGTTGGCAAAGCCTAGGAATCGCTGCACCTCCTTAACCGTGGTTGTAGTCGGCCAATTACGCACGGCTGAAATGCGATCTCCCTCCATCTCCACCCCTGAGGTGGAAATGCGATATCCAAGGAAGGAGATGGACTGCTGGAAAAACATACACTTCTCTGCCTTAGCATAAAGGTAATTCTCCAACAGTCGGGCCAGCACCTTGCGAACCAGGGACACATGCTCAGTGCGAGTAGCGGAATACACCAGGATGTCATCGATGTAGACCACTACACCGCGACCAAGCATGTCCCGAAACACCTCATTCACAAAGGACTGGAAAACTGAGGGAGCATTCATCAAACCATAGGGCATCACCAGGTATTCATAATGCCCCGTGGTTGTGCTGAATGCTGTCTTCCACTCATCTCCCTCTCGGATACGCACCAGGTTGTATGCACTCCTGAGAACCAATTTGGTGAAGAAGCGCGCCCCATGCATCGATTCAACCGCTGAAGGAATGAGGGGGAGAGGATGACTAAATCTGATTGTCTCCCTGTTCAGTGGTCAATAATTAATGCACGGGCGCAGACCGCCGTCCTTCTTCTTCACAAAGAAGAAACTCGAGGAGGCGGGTGAAGTGGAGGGACGTATATACCCCTGACGCAGGGACTCGGTGACATATGTCTCCATAGCTACCGTTTCCGCCTGTGACAGGGGGTATATATGACTCCTGGGAGGTACAGCGTCTACCCTGAGGTTTATCGCGCAATCCCCCGCCCGGTGAGGTGGTAACTTAGTCGCCTGCGTTTTAGAGAACGCTTGCGCCAGATCACGGTATTCGGGGGGAATGCGCATGGTGGAGATACTATCTGGACTTTCCACCGTGGATGCACCAACGGAAACATCTAGACACCTACCCTGACACTCACACAACCACCCTGTGAGAGCCCTCTGCAGCCATGAGAAGGTGGGATATCAGGAGAGATCCAGATATCCCGACCACGGGCGTTTGAGGGGACAGCGGCGCTTTACCAGGGATTCCTCCTCCAATTGGAGCTTTACTTCGCCAGCATCAGGCCGGCACCATCGGAGTGGGAGAAGGTGTCCGTCCTCATTTCCTGCCTCTGTGGGAAATCCCTGGAGTGGGCCAACGCAGTGTGGAACGAAGGAGGAGCCGCGTTGGAGGCCCTGATCGACCATTTCCGGTGCCATCTGCAGGAGGACGTCCGACGGGAGCTAGCCTGCCGGGACACCATGTTGTCCTTCGATAAACGGGTGGGTGATTCTGTGATGCGTGTGATAGAAGGAATCAGGCGCAGGAGAGTAATACGCATCCAAAGAGTTTATTCCGTCGATAAACAGTTGCGCAAGCATGCGACAACAAAACTCAGGCACAGCTCACTACAAACAATCACCCACACAGACAAGGAAGCAGAGGGAACACTTATACAATGACTAATTGGGGATAAGGACCAGGTGTGTGTGATTAATTAGACAAGACAAGTGGAGTGATGATAAATGGATCGGCAGCAGCTAGTAAGCCGGTGACGACGAACGCCGAAACCTGCACGAACAAGGAGGGGAGGCAGCCTCGGCGGAAGTCGTGACAACTAGGTCACTGCTGGGACAAGAGAATTTGCATACGCTAAGTACGTTAAACAATGCATAAACATAAAGTTGTGCAGTATAAATCACTTGCATTATTTTTTATCATTGAGAAACTATTCAATATAAACAAAAACATGTATGATGTGTAGCTAGCTGTCATTTGAAAGTGTTTTTCATGGTTGCGAAGGCGAGGGACGCACATGACCCTGACCGTTTCTGTCCAATCTAACTAAACAATAGTCAGACTGACTTTGGCACTGTATCAACTTCCCAGAGCGATATAGGAATATGAGCCAGATTCACTAAGTGTTTGCACCTGTGAGCAGAGCATTGCACCTGCTATTTTCATAATCAGAATAAAAGACAAAACAACAAAGAAATCTTTATTTAATCTTTTGTTTTACCACTTTATCTTCAACTCCCTGTGTTAAAAATAACAGGTGCAAACTTTCAGTAAATCCAATATGGCTGTTTAACTTCACCAATAGACTCTCTGCCGCACTCTTTCAATTCATGTGTCCCCATTTTACTCTTGCCGGAGGAAGCAAGAACAAGAGAAGGAGAGAACGAAAGAAAAGAGGATAAGAAGCATGACTGACACAGAACCTGATAGAGAGAGAGAAAATATGTGATTCACTTAACTCCAATATCCAAATTCACAATACAACTTTGATCTCAATTAGCCCTTAGTGTCACCAGAGAGAGAATAGCCGTTGAGACTAAAGAGCTTTTATTTCATTTGTGTCTTTGGCTAGCACTCAGCTGTCTGCCTGTACTAAGCAGAGCGGGAGACAGAGCCAAAACCATCAGTTCGGATGACACACATGGAGAGAGAGAGAAAGAGAGAGAGAGAGAGAGAGAGAGAGAGAGAGAGAGAGAGAGAGATTTGGCAGACAGACTCAGAGGAGGAGAGAGTCTTTCCCTTCCGATCTGATGTATAACACTGTCACAACACAGTCACAATGGTTCATTAAAAGGTGCTTTCTGCCTCTATTTCTCTCCGTTAGCTTGTCAAAGGAAATCGATCTGATGGGAGGAATCGGATATTAATGGAGAGAAATACAGTATAATTAGGTTTGCTCTGGAGAATTGTATGTCACTGTATCCTTCTCTCAGGAGCTACAGCAATCACAATGAAATCCTGAGAAGGGACAAGTCTCTCTAAGTGTCATTATGCTATAATAATGATACATCAAGATAGGATTCAATCAAATCTCGACTACAATCTCTATAATTGTCATTGTGCTATAAAATACATCAAAAGAATAATTCAGAATAATTCAATCTAATCTCTACTGCAATCTAAACAATCTCAACTAAATAGTCTGAGTGGGAACAGGTATTCTAGTATATCAATAAAGATGGAATCCGCAGTAGGGGAAACAGCGCCACTGTAAGCCCCACTGCCGCTGTTATTGTTTTTGTTTTGTTGATGAAATGGAGTTGAGGAGCGTCACGCAACGTGGTAAAAGAAATTGCATTGCAGTATATATTCTGCTGTTCTATCGCACGTGCAATGATGTCAGAGGGGGAAAAAACTGTGTTTGTTGTTTGCATTAACTTCTTAGTTGTTGTAATATCGCAAACGGATGCAGCTACTTCAAGAGACATTGACATGTGAAATTAGCATGAGTAAAGGCAGGTAGCTTAGTGGGTAAGAGCGTTGTGCCAGTAACCGAAAGGTCGCTGGTTCTAATCCCCGAGCCGACTAGGTGAAAAATCTGTCGATGTGCCCTTGAGCAAGGCACTTAACCCTAATTGCTTCTGTAAGTCGCTCTGGATAAGAGCGTCTGCTAAATGACTAAAATGTAAAATGTAAATGTAAAGTGTGTCAATGAGCGAAGTTAAATATGGGTTAACGTTCTATTTAGATAGCAAGTCTCTGTGACAAGTGACCTTATAGTTTCAATTACATTGACAATGTGTTAATTTCATGTGCAGGCCTAGTTGCATGACAACTTTAATAAGAAAATGAACAGGAAATGAATTTTTCAATGTTTCAATTACATTGAAAAAATTACTTAATTTTATGTGTAGGCCTCTATGCATGACACTTTTAATCAGAAAATGAACAGGAAACTAATGTAATATCAGTGGATAATGGATTGAAAGATGAAAGAAACATCTCTATTTACTATCAGGATTACAACAGAGCTGTAACTCTGTTTACATCAAAAGGGTCTGTTACTTAGCAACTGGCACCTGGAAATGCAGATTGGAGTGATTATCTACTTCACATCAGTGTGCTCAGATGAGAGGTAGGCTGCAGCTCTACACACATCCTCCAACGTATTTACTTTGTAACAAGCTCATTACAAAGCTATAATTCCAGGATAGCTGAGACAAGAGTTGAATACACTTACACAGGGGTGTCAAACTCTTTTTGCCCCGGGGGACCGCAATTTTTTATTTATTATTTTCCTCGCCGTCAAAATTAGTTTAAAAAATAGTCTTCTATCCATTGTTTTTTGACTTTTCGATGCTCCCTGACTGTCTAGCGTTCATTTCGGTGATTATTAGCGAGCTGGACACAGTCAAGAAACTGTATGAATGTAGGTCCATTATAATTTCTACACAGTTTTGATTTGGTTTTAGTCATTTAAAAGTATATTGAGTTCCTTCCCCCACCACACAAACATTTTGCCATGGGGGTATTACTAGGTATTACAGCACTGTTGGAGCTAGAAACACAAGCATTTCGCTGCACCTGTGAGAACATCTGCAAATCTGTCTACGTGACCAACAAACTTTGATTTGATTTGAAAACATTGCAATTTTATCAATTTCATGCAATTCTAATTTTTAGCAGTTTTACAGGTAATTTCCTGCAATTCTACACATTTTGTAATGACTTACGCCATGTTAATATGATATCTGAGTGAGAATGACTAACAAAATCAATTGGGGGCCCCATAGAGGTCAGGGCCCCTGGGCACGTGCCCTGCATGCCCGGTCAGTATTCGGCCATGATTACTACAAGTTTAGATAGCTGGCTAGACTAACTACCAATCTAAAAATTGTTAGCTGACATGGCTAATTGAGTGACTGTCAGTGACTGACATAACGAGAAAAACTGCTGATTCACAACCAAATTTCGAAATTGCACCTGTTGTATTCTACTATTCTTATTCTCAATAGTAAGTTGCGACCCCGACTGAGTTCCTAAAACAATTATGATAATTGTGTCGGGGGCTCCTAGCAGCAGGGGGACCTAAGCAACCGCTTATGTCGCTTATGCCTGGAACCGGCGCTGGTTGTGTGGGATATCAATGTGAGTGAATATAATTAGTAGTAATATGGCCTAGTTAGGTCTAACAATCCCCATCTTTAATTCATAACCAGCTGACGCTCTGACAGTCTCCACGCACACATGCGCGCACACACACACACACACACACACACACACACACACACACAGACACACACAGACTACATTTATCTGGTTATAGCCTGGAGGGTAACTCACAAATGCCCAATACAGCTCACAATAAATAATTCATTGAAAAAAGTAAGGACAAAGGATGGTATCTGTCAAAAAGTCATATTGAGGGAACTAAGCATAAAACATTGTGTCACTGTAGCCTATACAGAGTCTACCGAAACGTTTATAGACAACGATAAACAGTCTAGGCATCTATAAAATGTCTAACAGTGTCTGTTGGGTGACGGCAGGCTGTGGGTCTCTAAGAAGGAAACCTCTAAGAAATGAGCTGTAACTCAGGAACCGTTACATCGCTAGCTCACCCACGCATGATGGTCCTCTGGTTACTATAGCAACGCAGAAACATAACGCACACGGCCGCACATGCATTTACGTGTCGTGCGCACACACATAGCACACACACACTCACTCAGAGAGAACATTATCTAATCTATCTGAACTTTAACTTAGAGATAGGGAGGCCTGGTTGAAATAGCTGATATCCTATAAATAACAGATTGGTTCAGCGAAATGTTATTAGATAGTTGGAGACTGTTTGGAAAAGACCTAGTTACAGTGGCTCTGCTGGTAAACTGTGTGTGTGTGTGTGTGTGTGTGGACTGTGCATTTATTGTGCTTAAATTTCCAATTACTTGAGGAAAGAACATAAAATAAGGACTGGTGATTGTCTATGCCCCTCAGAGGCCGATTTCGCAATACCACAACTACAATAACCATTTACATTTTTCAGCTGGGATGACTGTTACAGCTGTGTGTATTTTTGTGCAAAGTAATGAAAGATTAAGCATTTCCCTCCAAGGAAATCTGACAGCAAATAAAACGAATCCAACATCAAGAACAAAAGAGTGTCATGGGATCATATCACCCTCCTCTCATCTCTCTGCAACCCTGTGGAGTCAGAGAGATGATTATCTACTGAAGATATGGTTATTCTCCAGATAGAAAAACACACAACAGATCAGTGGAATCAACTCAGGGATGAAATGAGTATGTAAGGGAAATAACAACTGAAAGTGAAGGGGTTTTGCCATGCTTTTGGCTGTGTGGTAGACAATCCTTCAGAAGAGGGTGTAGCCAAACATGACTGTCCTCTAGTTTGGTTTGTCTTTTCTCTTTCCCATTAACCAAAGAGACCTTCATCTAAAAGGAGAGAGAGGAAGGAGCTAAAGGAGCAACTTGTTATTCTGGTCGTGTTTCTGGTTTTGGTTTGCCTAATTTTAGATGTTTTCTCATTGCCAAGTGCAGACCCCTGCGATCATGTGTCCTACTCCACACACACACACACACACACACACACACACACACACACACACACACACACACACACACACACACACACACACACACACACACACACACACAGTAAAATAGAGCAACATTGATCCAAGACATGCACACAGGGAATGCCTTTGGTCTTAATTATAGCTACTATCATTCACAACACATTAACTTGTTAAGGCACTGAATGGCTTTACTCACTCAAGTGAGTGGTGTCATGACAAAAATACAGTATGTCTACATCTTCTATCGTCTACAACCTCCCAGTGCTACGCTGCCAATCTTACTTCTCCTCAAAATATAACCAGCATCTGTAAACTCATAACCTCATTAATCTATTCTCCCTCCCCCCTCTCTCTGAGAGTTGCCATGATGCCCACAGCATGCATAATAACATCCCCCAGGAGGTCTTCCATTCCATTTCACACCATCATGTCAACACTTCACGTTTCCTCCGGAGTTCATTTAAGGTTAGTAAATCAATACTGTGCCAGTCCATGTCCTGTTCTAAACAGAGGAAAGCACACCGTGTTGCTTTCTCAGTTTCTGTGTGTCTCTGTCCCTGTGTGTGTGTTTGAGTGGTGGTGCTGGGGAGAGAGACAGACAGCTAATTGTGTGGACAGAAACAATGGTGTGAAGAGGAGAGAGAAGAGGAGATATCTTCCCCAAGTCTTTAATGTGCCTCAACACCCAGCAGTACCAGTCAGACACCTCAGCAGTCAGCTAGTGCTCTGAGGACATTGTTATGTAGCAGTGCTACATTGAATGTCTCATTGCCATTGAGTTTCACTCATACCGACTTTCAACATCTCTAGATTCATATGAATCAACTTATCTTAGGCAATACATGTATATCAGCCTCTATTTCTGTCCTTACCGTTGCTGGCTGTGTTGACATAGTAGTGCCGCCCTTGTGGTGACATGTAGCACTTCCAGTGTTGAGGGAGAGGCTCTCCGAGGTCCTCAACAAGCAGTGAGGTCATAGACGCAGTTTTCTGTCAAAACAGATAAATAAAATACATATAAGATGAATAAAATGAACATAAGGGCTTTCAGCTTTCACATGAGAGTGCTTACCGAGTGTTTTATTTCTGGCTCATTTCACAATCAGCAACCATTGGCGGAAAGACTGCGGTATATTGCAATACAAAGAACAACAAACAACTAGAGCCAGTCTGCTATTGGCCAGGCATGATAGAACTGATTGAACGTGCATGCACACACACTACGCTGACTAACACAGGTGAGTGTGTAGCCAACTCTGGCCAGCTGCTATTGATTAACAACACGAAAACAACATAGTTAAGTACAAGGCCAAGGCCAAGGCCATTGTAACACATTATTGGATGTTATTGTGATGGTTGGGAAAACCGGATGAAATTCCATAACAATTACTCTCTGTTATTGGAGCGGGTGCCAACTCGCTCAAGCAACTATAAGAGATTAGTTTTAGTGGGTGTAAGTAATTATAATCCAAAAGACTGGAGTGATTCAGGAAAGTTGTACGTGCAGGTTAAGGAAATGTAACTATTACATGGCTGCATGTCTACAGCGGGACAAAGGAGGGAGAGCTAGGCTTATTAGTTAATGGGAACCCTGGATGATGTTTTGGTGAGGGGCAATTCCACGGTACACTCAAAACAATGCTGGGTTAAAAACAACCCAATTTGGGTTATTTGGTAACCCAGCCCTGGGTAAATATTGGACAGAACACACGCAGGGTTATTTTGACCCAGCCAGTTGGGTTGTGTGAATAACCCAACATGTTGCGTTATTTTGATTACCCAAACATGGGTTAATTTAACCATCAATTGGGTTTTTATTCACTTTCATTCTGGGTTGACCCAGCAGCTGGGTCTCTTTTAATGTAATCCATAGGTTCTTTTCAGGAGGCGTGGTATATTAGGGGCGTGGCTTTCATATCGTTATTTTTGGCTACCCGTGAGAGTAAATGTCATTCCTGTTCATTATGTTACGTTTGTACACTGAACATTTCAATTTTCCTTGAATATTTTTTCACATCACGTATTTTAATATAACATTAATAACATTATTATTTACATATTGTAAAAAGTGGTAACTATACAGACATTGGAATATGCATGAGGAACTCATACACTTGTATAAGCCTCATTAAAGCTACAAATGTGTCAGTGTTCAACCATAACATGTGATAACAATACAACAGAACAGATTAAATGGAATGACATTTACTCTACTAAACTACACCTTCAGTCTTCTGATCTGCTGGGTCATATCTCAATAACCCAGCATTAATAACCCAGCATCAACAACCCAACTAAGTGACCCAATGCCTTTTTTTTTTACGTTTTTTTTTTAAACTGCTGGGTTATTGATGCTGGGTTATTGAGATATGACCCAGTTGGTCAGAACAGAAGGCTCAAGGCATAGTTTAGTAGGGGCATGGCTTTCAGATAGTTATTTTTAGCCACCCATGAGAGTAAATGTAATTCCTGTTCATCTGTTGTAGAGTTATCAAATGTTGAGGTCAAACGTTTACATTTTTGTAGCTTCAATGACGCTTACAAAAATGTATGAGTTCCCTAAAAGCCTATGTAAATCCCATTGTTGTCCCAATAATATTCAAGGAAAATTGAAATTTCCAGAGTACAAACTTAACATGATGAACAGGAATGAATGACATTTACTCTCACGGGTGGCCAGTAAGATCTAGCTGAACGCCATGCCCCTAATAAACCAGGTCTCCTGAAAATAACCTAAGGATTCCATTCAAAAAGACCCAGCTGCTAGGTAAACCCAGCATGAGAGTGAATGAAACCCAACTGATGGTTAAATTAACATGTTGGGTTATTCACGCAACCCAATTTGCTGGGTCAAAATAATGCAGCGTGTGTTCTATCCATTATTTACCCAAATTGGGCTGTTTTTAACCCAGCCTTTTTTTTGTGTAACAGAGTGACACTGAGACAAGGACTACTTTCAACGATTTCCACTGACATTTTACAAAAACACATTTACTTGAAGAACAGTGCAGATGCAAAGTTTGGTAACAGAATGACAGCACAAACAGTCATTCTGTTACCAAACTTTGCATCTGCACTGTTCTTTAAGGAAATGTGTTTTTGTAAAATGTTATGTTGAAATTGTTACAAGTGGTCCTTGTGTTGTATGGTTTGTTTAACTTTGAAATGATTGGTTTTTGTTTGACATACATTTTAAAAGGTCCAATGCAGACGTGTTTATCTCAATATCAAATAATCTCTGGTTAACAATTAAGTACCTTACTGTGATTGTTTCAATTAAAATGGTCAAAAAGAAACAAAAATAGCTTCTTAGCAAAGGGCAATTTCTCAAACAAGAATTTTGCTAAGACTGTCTGGGAGTGGTCTGAGTGGGGAGGGAGAAACTGAAAATGAGCTGTTATTGACAGAAAGGTTTGGAACTCTCTTTCTTATTGGTCTATTAACTAATTTACTGTATGGTGATGACACCATGGAAGGCCTAAAACTCCATCCCACCAAAACAGGCTGAAATGTCAGGCAGTCTTTTCAAACAGCTCTTTAGGCATCCGCATGCTTCCCAGCCGAAACAGTTCGGAAGAGTTTGGGCATATATTACGGTGACATTGTGACGTTTCTGTTAGTTTTGGACTTCGGTAAGGGTTTTTTGGGGAGGCCAGCCGAAGTTCGGGAGCCGAAGTCTACGTCCTCCGTCCGTGATTGGTCAACTGTAGGGATTCTTCAATAAAGTCTTTGTTGTCATTCAACGAGAGATGACCATTGTCATGCAAATATTTTCATTGAGAAATACTGCACCAAACATATTAGTTAGATGTACAATTGCGTCACTAAGAACTTAATGACAGATTTGAGTTATCTTAGAGTAATTCTGGCTATTTTGAGGAAGTGTATACTGGCTAAGGCATATCAAACAGGACAAACAGTACTATTGCCACTTTTTTCTCATTTTTCAAGCAAAGGTCTTTTAAGGGAGTATGCGAGCACACTCGTCCAACTTCGGCTAGCCGCCAGCTGAACTGAAGCATGCTGACGCCTTTACACTAAAAGTGCATTATCATAATTTACAGTATTATTCCAGCCTCATAGTGTGGAAATATATACAGTGCCTTCAGAAAGTATTCACACCCCTTGACTGTTTCCACTTTTTGTTGTGTTACAGCCTGGATTAAATATAGTTTTTTACCCCCTAATTTTTACAAATTAATAAAAAATGAAATGCTGAAATGTCTTGAGTCAAAAAGTATTCAGTCCCTTTGTTATGGCGCGCCTAAATAAGTTCAGGAGTAAAGATGTGCTTAACAAGTCACACAAGTTGCATGGACTCACTCTGTGTGCAATAATAGTTTTTAACATGATTTCTGAATGACTACCTCATCTCTGTACCCCACACATACAATTATCTGTAAGGTCCCTCAGTCGAGCAGTGGAATTGCCCTGAAAGTATTCCAACATCATATAAGCTCATTCACAGACCTCCTACTACTGTTATTCTTAATCACCTTTAAATACATCTAATCCCTCTCTTCAGCTAATCATCAAGATCAGCTTAGTCTGGTTTGTTGGTTGGTGATGGGCTGGAGCAAAAGCCTTCACACCCCTCCAGATTCAAGGCTGATGACCACTGAACTAGAGTCTAGTAACCGGCAATGCAGGCATCTTGAGTCATACATATTTGACCAGTCATAATTCCATCAACTTGAAATGCTGGAAAAATGCTATGGAACAAATATTTCAAATCTAATATGCATCACCATCATTATATACAATCAGACACAACCTGTACACAATTGTTTCTGATTTAATAGTCAACTAGTCATTTTTATATTTGAAAGGGATATGAGACAGCATTCTAGAATGCTAAAATGATCTGGGAGGAACAGGGTCTAACATGAATGAATCACCAATATTATACACAAAATGTCCCTGAGAATCAAATATCAACACAGACACATCACCACATTACCTCACTAATGCTGGGAATAAGAACCCATGCTACTTAGTCTTCAACGATGACATCAACAACGTGCAGGATTCATTTATATATTTGAAGACAGAAACTGTCCCTCAAGACAAGTTGTTCTTTTTCTGTCCCTCTCAGAATTAACTCATTCCATTCAACACTTTCTGGGCGGCAGGTAGCTTAGTAGTTAAGAGCGTTGTGCCAGTAACCGAAAGGTCGTTGGTTCTAATCCCCGAGCCGACTAGGTGAAAATTCTGTCGATGTGCCCTTGAGCAAGGCACTTAACCCTAATTGCTCCTGTAAGTCGCTCTGGATAAGAGCATCTGCTAAATGACTAAAATGTAAAAAGAGAAGAGAAGAAAAGAGGAGAGGTTTGCTGCTGGTCCCATAGGGATGGAGAGTATGAAGCGACGTCAACACTGGGTGACTTATGACTCCATGTAATTATACAGAACATTACAGCACTGCACTTCCTTTGATGGTCTCAGTGGTCACTGTGTTATATATATAATGTCTACATCCGCCCTCCAGAAATTGATTTACTTAACTAAACTTGGATGTTCCTCTGTTTATTAAGAAATGGAGGTGTATAATGTTTCAAAACAGAAAGAAGAAAAAATGGGATGGTTGTATGGGTGTAAGTGAGCATGCTGTCCTGATGGGGGTAGTGGTCAGAATTATGTCATTAAAGAGCAACCAAAGGAAAAAGGATACTGTCGCTACACTAAAGCAGGAACCACCAGTGACTCGGTTAATAAAGAAGTGGTCAGATGACGCAGATGCTAAGCAACAGGACTGTTTTGCTAGCACAGACTGGAATAAGTTCCGGAATTCTTCCGATGGCTTTGAGGAGTACACCACATCAGTCACTGGCTTCATCAATAAGTGTTTGGCCCCAGTGATGTACTGGGCCGTACGCACTACCCTCTATAGTGCTTTGCGGTCAGAGGCCGAGCAGTTGCCATACCAGGCGGTGATGCAACCAGTCAGGATGCTCTCGATGGTGCAGCTGTATAACTTTTTGAGGATCTGAGGACCCATGCCAAATCTTTTCAGTCTCCTGAGGGGGAATAGGCTTTGTCGTGCCCTCTTCACGACTGTCTTGGTGTGTTTGGACCATGATAGTTCGTTGGTGATGTCGACACCAAGGAACTTGAAGCTCTCAACCTGTTCCACTACAGCCCCGTCGATGAGAATGGGGGCATGCTCAGTCCTCTTTTTTTCCCTGTAGTCCACAATCATCTCCTTTGTCTTGATCACGTTGAGGGAGAGGTTGTTATCCTGGCACCACACGGCCAGTTCTCGGACCTCCTCCCTATAGGCTGTCTCATCGTTGTCGGTGATCAGGCATACCACTGTTGTGTCGTCAGCAAACTTAATGATGGTGTTGGAGTCGTGCCTGGCCATGCAGTCATGGGTGAACAGGGAGTACAGGAGGGGACTGAGCCCGTACCCATGAGGGGCCCCCGTGTTGAGGATCAGCGTGGCAGATGTGTTGTTACCTACCCTTACCATCTGGGGGCGGCCCATCAGGAAGTCCAGGATCCAGTTGCAGAGGGAGGTGTTTAGTCCCAGGATCCTTAGCTTAGTGATGAGCTTGGGCACTATGGTGTTGAACGCTGAGCTGTTGTCAATGAACAGCATTCTTACGTAGGTGTTCCTCTTGTCCAGGTGGGAAAGGGCAGTGTGGAGTGCAATAGAGATTGCATCATCTTTGGATCTGTTGGGGCGGTATTCAAATTGGAGTGGGTCTAGGGTTTCTGGGATAATGTTGTTGATGGTGTTGATGTGAGCCATGACCAGCCTTTCAAAGCACTTCATGGCTACAGACGTGAGTGCTACGGGTCGGTAGTCATTTAGGCAGGTTTTCTTAGTGTCCTTGGGCACAGGGACTATGGTGGTCTGCTTGAAACATGTTGGTATTACAGACTCAGTCAGGGACATGTTGAAAATGTCAGTGAAGACACTTGCCAGTTGGTCAGCACATGCTCGAGTACACGTCCTGCATGAACATGCATGAACAAAGGAGTAAACCAAAAGCACCATGTTTCTAAACCCAAACTACAAGGGTCAAATCACCAGTGTTTTCTCCTCGCATAAAAACAAATAAAGAGAGGTACTGTAAGGGATCATGGTAAGTGAAGTGATCGTTCCTGTAGAAACCAGAGACACATGGGAGTGTCTGTTCACTTCCTCTTAAAGTCTACCTTCTTGTCTGCTTCCATATGTCTGACACACGCACGCAAGCGCACGCACACACACAGTCCACTGACATGGTGAAACCCCACATTAGCTGGGGAATGTGTAACACAATGTTGGGTCACGTCTTGGTCTTATCAGTAAGGTGGCACCAGGGTTTTTCTCCTGCTCTGTAGATAACACTGAAGAAGACAGATGGGAGTGGGCTGTACTCAGTCAGGACACTGATTCCTGGAAAAGAGGACATCATTGGTTCACCCCGCTGACATGGTCTGTTTTCTAGACAGCAATATCTCATTGACTGTCTTTGAACACCGTCACTGAGTGAATTTGTCTTTGAACTATCAGTCAGTAAATCACTGTTCAAAGAGTATATGGGCTCTGTGAACTGGGCTCAACCTTTTAATAATGACGAATGTGTTGGACCAATGTCGGAGACCTCAATGTAAAATCTCTAACCCCGCCTCACAACATTGGGAGAGGGCCAAGTCCTATCTTGAATTAACAGTGCATTAACTTTCATATGAACCATGCATTGATATCAATGGGGAGTTAGGATTCAGGCCACAATTAGGCACACAGGGATGCCGTAAGTGAGTGAATGAGCACCGCGCACCTATGTGTGGTGGGAACTAGGAACTTTGACAGCACATGGAGCCAGCTTGTCCCGGCATATGCAGCATTAAATAATGCACCATGCCAGATGGTTAACCTCGACAACCCCAGACTGCCTGTGGCTCTGCATTCACAGGATGCCAGAACAGCCCCTGGCTAAGAACATATGGCTTCAGCTATGGCTGTCTGGAGAGCAACAACAACAATCATGGCTGTCAATGGCTGTCTGTCTGTGTTCTGTAGAGCCATAGCAATCATGGCCGCCATCATGTTTCGAATACAGTATCTATTCCATTATAATTTTCTTTGCCACGTTGCTTATTCCATAAACATAGAACCTAGTAAAGTCCCCTGAGTCATTCAAGTCATAAAGAGAGTTACCATCAGCTCAAGCTGAGGATAATTTCAACACAAGCCAACGCCATTGATTCATTTTTACTGAAATAACCACCAGTAGGCCTGTAGTCCCAGTAGGCCTTCCAGTACAAACAAACATGCTTACTATAAGAGCAGAGTGGTCCATGGTATGTGTGGCATGACAGACACATCCCTGTGATGGTTTACAGCCACGTTTCCCACACCCAAAAACACAAACAGCATCTCTTACTATGGAAAAACGAAATAGCTCATAGCTTTCCATTTCAGTGCCACTGGCTCCCCGCCTGGAAAACCAGAAATAATTTGTCAAATTCCCTTCGGAGAAATGGCTGTAAATACCCTGGGCCTGTAGAGGAGGTCAGTGAGAGTATGAAAAGGCATTAAACCATGCCGTTATCCTTTCACCTGAGTTTTAATAGGCTAGCTAAGACCTCAGGAAGAGAGTGAAAGTGCTAGGTTTTAAGATCAAATGTTAAAGGGATAGTTCACTCCACAGTCAAAGTTTGTCAGAAGTTTGATGAAAGTGGTTGAGCTTCCAACAGTGAATATGAACTCTTGGATCCATCTAATTCAATTATCCATTTAGGATGGACTCAGAGACATTTGATATACAGCTTGTAACGTTTTATATAAATAAATATCTCGACTGGACCTCTGCATAAAATAAATCGCTATTTGTTAACCATGTTGTTGTTAAAGTAACATCAAGAAGAGAGAGAAAACTGGGTTATGGAAGGCTAATCCCCCCAGCCTCACCAGAAATAGTGTAAACATTAGATTGGGTTTCAGACCACCCAATAACAATTATTTTTATATCATATCAATGTCCTCAAGACAAATTAATATAACTTAAAGATGTCAAACTTCTGGCTTGATTAATTAAAAATATTCTACTATTGAAGTTGAAGAAGCAATTAATTTTAGAATGAATTGTAATTTCTATCTGTCTTAGAATTAGATTTTCTATGAGTTTCTCTTCGACTTCCATCTGGGTTTTGACATCAGTTTTTTCATGTTTGACAACATAAGTATGTGATTCACTGAGCAGATACTGAACGGTCAGCAGGTTTGTGAAATGGAGGTCGCCCACTCATGGACTGAGAGGAGAAATGTGCAGCCTCAGTATTAGTGGTCCTCCAGAGTTTCAACAGAGGATTACCGGTCGGGTCCTTGTCCAAAGCTTAGCTGCCCTTACTCATGCCTGAATTACTCATAGACTCCTGACCTGCAGTGTTGTGAGCTCAGTGTGTGTGTGGACATGTTAAACTATTCTTGTGGGGACCAGAAGTCCCCACAAGAATAGTTAACACTTTTTATTTTGACCAACTAGGGACATTTTGTTAGTCCCCACGAGGTCAAATGCTATTTCTAGGGGGTTTAGGGTTAAGGTTAGAATTAGTGTTAGGGTTAGAATTACGTTAAGGGTTAGGGTTAGGAGCTAGGGTTAGGTTTAGGGTTAGGGGTTAGGGAAAATAGGATTTTGAATGGGACTGAATTGTGTGTCCCCACAAGGTTAGCTGTACAAGACTGCACGTGTGGTTGGTGACGTGTCCACATCACCAACGAACTATCATGGTCCAAACACACCAAGACAGTCGTGAAGAGGGCACGACAAAGCCTATTCCCCCTCAGGAGACTAAAAAGATTTGGCATGGGTCCTCAGATCCTCAAAAAATTCTACAGCTGCACCATCGAGAGCATCCTGACTGGTTGCATCACCGCCTGGTATGGCAACTGCTTGGCCTCTGACCGCAAGGCACTACAGAGGGTAGTGCGTACGGCCCAGTACATCACTGGGGCAAAGCTTCCTGCCATCCAGGACCTCTATACCAGGCGGTGTCAGAGGAAGGCCCTCAAAATTGTCAAAGACTCCAGCCACCCTAGTCATAGACTGTTCTCTCTGCTACCGCACGGCAAGCGGTACCGGAGTGCCAAGTCTAGGTCCAAAAGACTTCTCAACAGCTTCTACCCCCAAGCCATAAGACTCCTGAACAGCTAATCATGGCTACCCGGACTATTTGCACTGCCCCCCCACCCCATCCTTTTTACGCTGCTGCTACTCTGTTAAGTATTTATGCATAGTCACTTTAACTCTACCCACATGTACATATTACCTCAACTACCTCAACTAGCCGGTGCCCCCGCACATTGACTCTGCAACGGTACCCCCCTGTATATATAGCCTCCCTACTGTCACTTTATTTTACTTCTGCTCTTTTTTTCTCAACACTTTTTTTGTTGTTGTTTTATTCTTACTTTTTTTGTTTAAAATAAATGCACTGTTGGTTAAGGGCTGTAAGTAAGCATTTCACTGTAATGTCTGCACCTGTTGTATTCGGCGCATGTGACCAATACAATTTGATTTGTGTGTGTGTGTGTGTGTGTGTGTGTGTGTGTGTGTGTGTGTGTGTGTGTGTGTGTGTGTGTGTGTGTGTGTGTGTGTGTGTGTGTGTGTGTGTGTGTGTGTGTGTGTGTGTGTGTGTGTGTGTGTGTGTGTGTGTGTGTGTGTGTGTGTGTGTGTGTGTGTGTGTGTGTGTGTGTGTGCGCGTGCCACAGGAGGTTGGTGGCACCTTAATTGGGGAGGACGGGCTCATGATAATGGCTGGAGCAGAATTGGGGGAATGGTATCAAATACATCAAACACATGGTTTCTATGTGTTTGATGCCATTCCATTTGCTCCGTTCCAGCCATTATTATGAGCCGTTCTCCCCTCAGCAACCTCCGCTGGTGCATGCGTGTGTAGGCCTATGTGCCTTCATGACTGCATGCCTGCGTGTGTGTCTCTCTCTGTGTGTGTGTGTGTGTGTGTGTGTGTGTGTGTGTGTGTGTGTGTGTGTGTTCAGCCTGTCCTCCAGTGACCTCTAGTCAAACAACGTAGGAAGATGGGGGTATGAGGGTCGGGGTCTGTACAGGGTCTGTATGTGAAACCAGCTGTCCTGTTTCAGTAGGGTCAGGGATGGAAGTGTCCTGTATAACGACCAGGCAGGGGACAACACGCCAGAACAGAGGTGGAACAGTGTCATGAACCAAGGACAACAAGCCATTACAGAGAACATAGAAAGTTCCCAGTACACTAGGGCCAACCAAATGTAACAGTTCTTTCAACTGTGGTTTAAATAAGTATATGTTGTTCAGTATACAGAAACATTGAGGTCGCAAACAATGCTGGTGATGATTCTTGAGAATGAGGAATGTTTGGAGTTTTCCAATACTGCCAATTGTTGTATATCCTCAAAGCATCTGCAGTAGCCTTGGGCTGTACAGAGATACGATGCGAACACAAGCCACAAGCCCAAAAACGTGCATATATTTACATGCCAGTATATAGCCACAAACAAGGGCTGGCACACACACACAAACACATAGGCACGAACAAACATACACACTCGCTCTCTTTCATACACACACAGAGCAGAGGGTACCTCCTAGTCATGAGGGATTGCAAAAATAGTAGCAAGGTACGCACCGTCTCTGTTTACTTTGCCTCTCCATCTCTCTCTCTCTCTCCCTCCCTCCCTCCCACCCTGCTTTCCCGCTCTCTCCCATCCAGTCCTTCCTGCCCTTCTCCATCCCTCTACCCACCCCCTCATCTCTTCCCTCTCTCTCTCTCCCTCCATCCCTCTCTCACTCTCTTCCAATGTGATCTCTCTCTCCCACCCTATCCTGTCCAGTCAGCAGATGCAGTTCCAGAGGAACAGAGGTGTGACTGATGGTGGAAGTGTCTGTTTCCTATTATTCACTCATAAAAACCTTTACTGTACTCATATTTATATATACCCAGAGTCACTTTCCTTCATAGGTCACTACCAATAATTACAATGATGAAAGACTGGTGAATGTGTACTTTCAGACCATGCAAAAGCTGTTGGGGTACATTTCCCCCTAAAAATTTGATAAAAGGCTCTAGTACACATACATGGTTATGACTCAGCAAATATGAGCTCTTCACAAGCTATCATCATCTGTTTAACAATGGCTCCCAATGGAGAGTGGAGCAGCCAGCTAACGGCTGTTGCCCAAGACATTTGAGGCTGAGAAGGAGAAGAGGAGAGAGTTCTCAACCCTGTGAGATCACTCAGCCAATGACGGGCGGTTAGGGGGCCCAGGCCTCTCTCTCAGGGTGTGAGAAATACAGCCAGGGAGAAACATCTCACACACACACACAGTCACACACGCTCACTTAGTAATTACTACCGTAAGACTCTGTCTAGCAGATGCAAGTGTACAGTGGAAAGACTAACAGTGAGATGAGAGAGGGAGGTGAGACGGCGAGAGCGAGAGAGAGAGAGAGTTCTGCTTTGGGCTGTAGAGTAATGGGGCAGTAGCAGACATCTTTATTTGGTTTAGGGCTATTGTGGGAGCCTGAAGCCACATTCCCAGATGCACACACACACACACACACACAGAGAAACTAGACACATACAGTCACAATGAGAGAGAAACACAGGCTATGAGACATAAGGAAGCAGACAATAGCAGTCAGTGTGTAGTGAGTGCTAGGGTGATCCCTACGTGCAACAAAGCCTGTTTTGTGCTTCCTCTGCCCCTACCAGTTTATGTGGATTGCACAAGACCTGTAACATGCCTTGTAACAGCCCTGTATTTCTCTCTATCCCTCCTCCGGTCTCCTTCTCTAGCCTTACAAATACAACTTTAACTGATAACACAGTGGGAGTGACGTCAGACACAATTGAGTTAGTGCAGCATGTTGAATGGCTTTACTGACTGCTAAGGTCATCATGTACAGTGGAAGATCATATCTTGTATTCACTCATTTGTAATTTGACAAAGCAAACAAATAAATACAGACACTTGATAACTCTACTTGAATAAACATCCCAGGTAGAAAGGAGATAACATCAACTTCATGTAACTACACAATACCTATACCCTACTAACTCATTTCCTTTAAAGACAAGGGAAATCCACATCTGCAGCTACCATGTACAGCTGAGTAAACAAACAGTCTGGTTGTTATTCAAAGTAGTCACAGAGTAACTACGACATCATATTGAATAAATACAGATGATATGCAATTTAGTGGAAAGTGTTGTCCAGTTAACTGACTATGTGTTTACCACAGGTATGACGTCAGCATTGGGAGTGGTGGTTAGAGAGTTGTAGAGTTTTCCCAAGTTCCAGGCAGGGAAGCACCTGGCAGTGTGGTGTGTAGGGGGGCAGTAGGTCTCAGCAGCTCCCTGACCCTCACATTCCTCTACAGGGGGATTATGCCATCCTAAATGACCATCTACCTACCCCCTGTGTGAGGAGCCCAGAGTCCTAACACTGCACTAGTCCCCTAGTCCAGTTACAACCACATATACAGTTTCATAACACAGTTGACTAAACCACTGAGGGAAGACTTGAGAGAGGGTAAGTTCCCTTGTGGAAAAAACATATGAATTCCACGTGATCACATGTGAAGTGTTCCAAAAACACATGTTTTCATGTGATCCCCTTTTAGTTGAATAAGCTCAGATCAGTTGGTTAATTCAGTATATTGTCTGGTTTCATTTAATTATTTCCTCATTTTAAAGTTTAACATTAAAACACAACTCACTTTAAAAACATACGCCATATGGAGATTAAGTTGGATGACTATTACACATTTAAATAATATCCCTTCAAAAAAATGTAAAAATGTTTTTTTAACACTTCACATGTGATCTCATGTTTTCACATGTGTAGTTTCATGTTATCACATGTTGCTTTACTTGTTGTCACATGTTATGACATTAACATCACATAAGATTCCATGCCTCATTTCAACAGTAGAAAAAGGTCTGCCTCATATTGCTGTTAGTAGATGTGAAAACCTCAACAAGTAAAATGACTTAGTCAATGTTTGGGAGTCACTGTGAACTCTCTGGCCTAGTCTCTACAGATGGTCCCTCTTGGGCCCATCTGCAGAGTTAGAGTTACACATCCATCCACTGCCCACGTTAATATTTCAGGAGTAACGGGGGCGTCCTGATTAGTTATGGGAGTGGTGCCCCAGTAACGCTGACCATGCCCAGCTGTCATCTAGACTAGAACTGTGGTCTCCATGCCCACACAGTACAGAATATAGTAGGCCTCATTGCCTCACCATGCCAGCTCCCTCAGTCACGCCAGTGCTGATAATCACACTAGACTGTGTTTGGGTTGGAGATTAGGGCGAGTGTGTGTGTGACAGTGGGCTACTAAGGAGAGATTAAATCAACATGCCCTTCCATAGCAACTAATGGAATAATCAAATAATAATATCATAGCATGGACACCACAAAACCCAGTATGTTACACTATGACCTATAGTTTAATCTGATTTGATTGGAACAGAGGGTAGCTAGAATACATAAGATGTATAGGAAATGAGCTAAAGACATTTACAGTAAGTTGTGAGCTACTTCAAGACGATTAGGCAAAGGAAAGTGACATCACACCAAAGTGCTATTTAGTTTAGCATGGAGACTAAATTGTTTTCTGGTAATAGTCGGTCATTGCCAACTCACCAACGGGGTAAATGGCTGTAGCTAACTATTATCCACAAAAACTCATTCTTCGAACCAATCAAATTCTTTGTCCCTTGGACAGCCATTTCCATTGGGTGAAATCTGTCATCAACGGTGTGTCTGATTGGTCCATTCATTTAGATTCTACAGCTTTCACTTCCTTTGTCCTTTTTTCCTCATCTCTTCCTCATTAAGCTCCACCTCAATTAGTTTGCCACTAATCAGCAATCACTTGACTTGATCATTCAATGGCATGATCCATGATTCACTGTGCCCTGTTCCGCTTCTGTTCATCAGTTAGGTTGTCATGACCACCAGAGTCATATCGGTATATAAAACCATATAGACAACGGGTAGACTCATTTACTGATATAGAAAAATGCTAATTTCAGCATTTTACTGATAGAGAAGTTAGGGGTGGGTCACCTCTTTAACCAGACTATCCTAAATATCTCATTACATTATAAATTATATAACCACATTTCCTCTTTATCTTGGTCAATCAGCGAGCTTTGAAAATAAACGATAGAAGGAGGACATGAAACAGTTCCTCAATCAAACACAGCTGTCATCCCTCACTCAGTGATCACTGCTATAGTAACATGAAATGTATAGCTTATTATCACCATCCCCTTTAATGTATCTGAAAGTAGCCTCCAGGGCCCAATTATATTACACATTCTCCAGCTTCCATAACAATAACACAAATATACAAGTTAAAGTTATTTAAAAAATAAAGTTATGAACATCTCATCATAAAATCTGATGAACGCCTTCTGTGTTGTATTTATTTGTTAAAATAAAGGCAGTATCTATGTATACAAGGAGGTTCCTGGGGACTGTATGGATCTGAGGGTCTGTCAAGGCGAGCACAGGCCTGATGACAGGTTTTCTGTTGAATGATTCATCAAAGTGTGAAGAAGAAAAATAAGAAGAATAGACTGTTTGGAGAACAAAGCGTTGTCTGCTGAAGATGACAATGGAGCGTGTCTCAGACGGAGATCAAAGAACCGCACTGTAAACTACACCAGCGGTGAAAACACACATTCCCCTGATTGTGTCGTTGAATACACCTTGGTCTGAATTTATGATTTATATGACTGTATTTCTAGGTGTGTTTTCCTCTTTTTTGAATTAATGTAGGACAGCCTGGCTACTTTGATTGGTTGACTCGAATAAGGAAGTTTTTATTGTGGTTCTTTCATTCAGTTCCATATGCAAGAGCCAAGTCAGCATTAGTAGCATCATTTGCTAACTCATTCGGAAGAACTTCCTGTTTCTATACACCTCTACAGTGAGGGAAAAAAGTATTTGATCCCCTGCTGATTTTGTACGTTTGCCCACTGACAAAGAAATGATCAGTCTATAATTTTAATGGTAGGTTTATTTGAACAGTGAGAGACAGAATAACAACAAAAAAATCCAGAAAAACGCATGTCAAACATTTTATAAACTGATTTGCATTTTAAATGAGGGAAAAAAAGTATTTGACCCCTCTGCAAAACATGACTTAGTACTTGGTGGCAAAACCCTTGTTGGCAATCACAGAGGTCAGACGTTTCTTGTAGTTGGCCACCAGGTTTGCACACATCTCAGGAGGGATTTTGTCCCACTCCTCTTTGCAGATCTTCTCCAAGTCATTAAGGTTTTGAGGCTGACGTTTGGCAACTCGAACCTTCAGCTCCCTCCACAGATTTTATATGGGATTAAGGTCTGGAGACTGGTTAGGCCACTTCAGGACCTTAATGTGCTTCTTCTTGAGCCACTCCTTTGTTGCCTTGGCCGTGTGTTTTGGGTCATTGTCATGCTGGAATACCCATCCACGACCCATTTTCAATGCCCTGGCTGAGGGAAGGAGGTTCTCACCCAAGATTTGACGGTACATGGCCCTGTCCATCGTCCCTTTGATGCAGTGAAGTTGTCCTGTCCCCTTAGCAGAAAAACACCCCCAAAGCATAATGTTTCCACCTCCATGTTTGACAGTGGGGATGGTGTTCTTGGGGTCATAGGCAGCATTCCTCCTCCTCCAAACACGGCGAGTTGAGTTGATGCCAAAGAGCTCCATTTTGGTCTCATCTGACCACAACACTTTCACCCAGTTCTCCTCTGAATCATTCAGATGTTCATTGGCAAACTTCAGACTGGCATGTACAGTGGGGAAAAAAAATATTTAGTCAGCCACCAATTGTGCATGTTCTCCCATTTAAAAAGATGAGAGAGGCCTGTAATTATCATCATAGGTACACGTCAACTATGACAGACAAAATGAGAAAAAAAAATCCAGAAAATGACATTGTAGGATTTTTAATGAATTTATTTGCAAATTATGGTGGAAAATAAGTATTTGGTCAATAACAAAAGTTTCTCAATACTTTGTTATATACCCTTTGTTGGCAATGACACAGGTCAAACGTTTTCTGTAAGTCTTCACAAGGTTTTCACACACTGTTGCTGGTATTTTGGCCCATTCCTCCATGCAGATCTCCTCTAGAGCAGTGATGTTTTGGGGCTGTCGCTGGGCAACACGGACTTTCAACTCCCTCCAAAGATTTTCTATGGGGTTGAGATCTGGAGACTGGCTAGGCCACTCCAGGACCTTGAAATGCTTCTTACGAAGCCACTCCTTCGTTGCCCGGGCGGTGTGTTTGAGATCATTGTCATGCTGAAAGACCCAGCCACGTTTCATCTTCAATGCCCTTGCTGATGGAAGGAGGTTTTCACTCAAAATCTCACGATACATGGCCCCATTCATTCTTTCCTTTACACGGATCAGTCGTCCTGGTCCCTTTGCAGAAAAACAGCCCCAAAGCATGATGTTTCCACCCCCATGCTTCACAGTAGGTATGGTGTTCTTTGGATGCAACTCAGCATTCTTTGTCCTCCAAACACGACGAGTTGAGTTTTTACCAAAAAGTTATATTTTGGTTTCATCTGACCATATGACATTCTCCCAATCCTCTTCTGGATCATCCAAATGCACTCTAGCAAACTTCAGACGGGCCTGGACATGTACTGGCTTAAGCAGGGGGACACGTCTGGCACTGCAGGATTTGAGTCCCTGGCGGCGTAGTGTGTTACTGATGGTAGGCTTTGTTACTTTGGTCCCAGCTCTCTGCAGGTCATTCACTAGGTCCCCCCGTGTGGTTCTGGGATTTTTGCTCACCGTTCTTGTGATCATTTTGACCCCACGGGGTGAGATCTTGCGTGGAGCCCCAGATCGAGGGAGATTATCAGTGGTCTTGTATGTCTTCCATCCTCATGAAAATGCAAATCAATTTATAACATTTTTGACATGTGTTTTTCTGGATTTTTGTGTTGTTATTCTGTCTCTCACTGTTCAAATAAACCTACCATTAAAATTATAGACTGATCATTTCTTTGTCAGTGGGCAAACTTACAAAATCAGCAGGGGATCAAATACTTTTTTCCCTCACTGTATCTCTGTGTTTTTTAAATAAATGCTTTCATGCTATTCAGAGATATTGCTCAATACTTATTGCTGATGGTAACTACTGATGCACAGTCATATAGACTACATGTTCCTTTACAGTAATGCTCTGGACCAGTCCCTGCATTACTAGAGGTGAAATGTATCTGATTTTACAAGTGAATAGAGTTTCCTTCTCATCCAGTTCTTAGTGAGGTGGTGGAACGGGTAGAGGGGGTGATGGTGCAATACACATCCTTAAGCCTGAGCCAATGTACGTACAGTGGCTTGCGAAAGTATTTACCCCCCTTCGCATTTTTCCTATTTTGTTGCCTTACAACCTGGAATTAAACTTGATTTTTGGGGGGTTTGTCTCATTTGATTTACACAACATGCCTACCACTTTGAAGATGCAAAATATTTTTTTGTGTGAAACAAACAAGAAATACGACAAAAAAAAACAGAAAACTTGAGCGTGCATAACTATTTTTTTCATTTCACTTCACCAATTTGGACTATTTTGTGTATGTCCATTTTATGAACATACACAAAATAGTGGCGAGTGGCGCAGCGGTCTAAGGCACTGCATCTCAGTGCTTGAGGCGTCACTACAGACCCCCTGGTTCGATTTCAGGCTGTATCACAACCGGCCGTGATTGGGAGTCCCATAGGGCGGCGCACAATTGGCTCAGCGTCGTCCGGGTTTGGCCGGTGTAGGCCGTCATTGTAAATAAGAATTTGTTCTTAACTGACTTGCTTAGTTAAATAAAGGTAAAAAAAATAAAAAATAAATCCATTTCAATTACAGGTTGTAATGCAACAAAATAGGAAAGACGCCAAGGGGGATGAATACTTTTGCAAGGCACTGTAACTAACTATTCAAGTAATTTCCTTCAATGCAGCCTCCACCTGTTACACACCAAGTATCAGTTCATGTCAGAGCTGCTTCCCACTTCTCCTTATCTGTAAAAATAGAGATGTACACTACTGTACCAAATACTGTATCAAGTACAAACTCATCCCATCTCTGCCTAATTCCAAGCCTTCCTGTATGTACAACCTCTATCAAGAGATCTGAGCCTTTATGGATGTTCACATGCTCTGGAACTACAGGGTCACCCCTTCAAGTGCTACACAACTACATCAAGCTGGTATTTTGAATGACAGATTGAGGTGTGTTGAGTACCAGCTGCCTCGGCCAGCCAACCAGCCCACACCCTACAGATCTACTCCCATCTGCCCATCTCAATTTGCCAAGAGTTGATAAAACAACATGTAATTTGCTGTGTGTTGTCTTGTCACTTTTGGTTAAAACCTGATTCAAGACAGTCCTTTGCTAATGATTTCCATGCCCTTCTGTGAACCCTATGTTCACCTGCATATCGCACAAGCGAGTGCGTGCTTGTGACCTTGCTGTGACAGAGCAGTGTGTTTCCTCAGTAATCTGCCCTGTGCACTCATGCAGACAGACAGACACACACACAGGCAGGAGACCTGAGAATTTCAATGGAATGTGTCAGGAATGAGGAAGTGTGGTGGAGGCCTCAGTGAGACAGAGTGTGTAGTAGAGTGGACAGGGGTGGGGAGGCTAGCTCTCAAGCTGATAAACACCCATAGGAAAACTGTTTAAAATCCTAACCAGCCATGGGTGTGAATGTGGGGTTATGAGGGTGTGAGAGTGGACATATGTATTTATCACAATGTCAAAATATCTAAATGTGTTATTGAAGTGTAAAGACATCTGTTGACTCTTTATGATTACTTTATTTCATTGGGTAATATAGTATGTATCATAATGACTCTGACTACTTCATTTAATTGGGTCATAGTAAGTATACACTACTCAAAACTCAACAAAGAGAGAGGTGAAATATATAAAAAATTGTTTATTTTGTTGCTATTTGTTTCACCATTGACATGGCACCATTTATTGATCTGAGAGTGGGCATTCAGACTTACCTCTAAGACCTGAACATAACTTGCTGGGAACCATCCCCTGACTCCATCCAGCTCTCCTTCCCACCAGCCGCCAGGCAACGGCTGAACTATCTTTATGATTTCTCCCACTTCAAAAGTCAAACCCTGCTGATGTTGGTCCCCGCTGAAGGAGTATAAACTTTTGCAGTATGATCCAGACATCGTTATCTTCTCCGGTATAACGTCGGGTCCGCGCGTAGAATTACACAGACTGATCCCCCTCCTCGAGATTCACTTGGCTCTTTCAGAGTAGAATTTTCAGAGTAGAATTTTTTGTCAAACTTGTAATGTTGATTAGTTAGCGCATCAATGACAACAATCCAACATGTTGCGAATCTGGTTAAAGTACTTTTTGAGTGAATGAAAAAGTGTCCCTTGTCAATAGAATCCTGTAGCGCAGATGCGTTCTGAGCGTGTGTATATGGGCGCTTCTCCGCTTGTGTGAACTCCCTTTAGCAAAGTCCACAGTCAAGTCTGTGCTCCTTCAATTCCTGTTGCGCTTTGGTATGAGAAAACTCGGTACTCACATCCGTTTTTTTGCACATGAGTTATGTTGTGGGGATTAGGAATCAATTAGCAACTTTCACCAATGCTGGGCCTCTTGAAATGTAATGGACTTTGTCAATTGAATCACTTCTCCGAGACGTGATTGTTTATGAAGGTTTGACAACGCGACCGTGTAAAGTAATGTGACGTTGCCATAACATGTGAACTGTTGAAAAGGAGCTCCACCTATCAATTATATGCACGTTCAATGAATGTAGGCTAATGAATGCAGCTACGTAGTCCTACTTTTGGAATTTGTGCCACAATTTATTTTGCAATTAAACTTAGTGAAGATCTCACAATCATGGTAGGTGAGCCTATGCTCGTTGTAACATAGAGTATAGCCATATTTATTAGGTCGAAAATAATCTTAGAGTCGCAATCTTGAAGTGAAGGCAAGCTAGAGAATACAACGGGTGTTAACCACAAGGCGGCGCCAATACACTTTTACATTTACATTTTAGTCATTTAGCAGACGCTCTTATCCAGAGCGATTTACAGTTAGTGAGTGCATACATTTTCATACTGCCCCCCGTGGGAAACGAACCCACAACCCTGGCGTTGCAAGCGAAATGCTCTACCAACTGAGCTACAGGGGACTTCAGGTAGAAATGCATTATTCTTTCCAAAGGAATTTATATCATAGGTCTACACACATAAACCCGTATTATATTAGTTTAATAATACAGCATACAGTAAGCCAAGCATGCATAGTACATAAGTCATTCAAAACTCCTATTTTAGGAGTCTTCTGAGTCATATCTTCTCTTGTCTTCACTATTCTTTGCTCTGTTTGAAAAAATAAAGGTTTGATATCATTCACTACCTATGAATACTGTGGCATTACTAAACAACATTTTCTATAAAGGTATAATTTCAAACAAACCTTTGAGCCCATGTCTCTGCTCTTGGCTCTCATCTTGTTGACCTGGGACTCAGCAAGATCAGCCCTCTCGGATGCCTCCTCCAGATCATGTTGCACTTTCCTGCACTTAGTCAGGTGGGTGTTAGCCTGCTCTTCCTGTGGAGAAGTTCAGCATCAACAACGTTAACATCATAATTAAATAAATATGCAGCCATTTTGAATTGGGTTATAGATGACAAATAATTATTTTTCTTACAGCTTCCTCAGCCTGGCGTTTGAATGCCTTTACTTTCAGCTCCAGCTTGTCCACCAGGTCCTGGAGTCTGAATACATTCTTCTTGTCCTCCTCTGCCTGGAAAATATTGTTATTATTACCATTTTGTCTTCATCCACCTACCCCACATCATCGTCATCGTAACCATCATTATCATTAAACTACTGTAGTAGTAGTCGTAGTGGTAATATCAATGCAATATGGTAATCCTCTACCTGGTAGGAGAGTTCCTTCACTCTCCTCTCATATTTCCTGACTCCTTTGATGGCATCAACTCCCCTCCTCTGCTCAGCCTCCAGTTCTCCCTCCAACTCTCGCACCTGCAACCCAGAGGGTCAAAGGTTGGAATCTCACTCTTTCAAATATATTTGTTTAATTAATATGCACTTCATTTGAAAAATCGATTTGAAATTCAGATGCAGAGTTATTATAGACCTAGAGATTTTCCTACCCCTGTACTCAGTCAGCACCTCCTCTGGATTTAATCAATTTGAGAGCGAAGCATTTGCATATCAAAATAAAATAGCTGTTATTGACTCACCCTGGTCTCCAGTTTCTGGAGTTGCTTCTTGCCTCCCTTCATGGCCAAGTTCTCAGCCTCGTCCAGACGGACCTGCAGGTCCTTGACCGTGACCTCCAGGTTTTTCCTCATCCTCTCCAGATGAGCGCTGGTGTCCTGCTCCTTCTTCAGCTCCTCAGCCATCATGGCTGCCTGCATTAGCACACAGAGAACAAGGACAAACAGGATTCAAAGAGCGATGTCTATGACAGGGGTTCACAGTGTACTCAGTGAAACCTCTGGTTGTCACTCACGTCTGTTATGGCCTTCTTGGCTTTCTCCTCTGCATTCCTGGCCTCCTGGACAGAATCCTCAACCTCAGCCTGGAGTTGGGTGAGGTCAGCATCCATCTTCTTTTTGGTGCTTATCAGGTTGATGTTCTGAAACAGAAGTTCTTAAACTTGAGAAGTTCTTCCTGACTTGACCGATGGGAATAGATAAGGCCTCAACTGTAATTTACATGATTATATTTCCTTAGAGATATAAGCCACTGACACTAACCTGGGAATGCAGCAGCCCCACTCTCTCACAGGCTTCAGTCAGCTCCTGCTCGGCCATCTTGCGGCTCCTCTCTGTCTGCTCCAGGGCAGCCCTCAGCTCCTCCACCTCGGCCTGCATCAGGGAGCTCCTGCGCTCCACCATGGCTGCCTGCTCCCTCAGCTCCTCCTGGCTACGCAGCGCCTCATCCAGGTGCAGCTGGGCATCCTGACAAACCAGCCACAACCATGTCTTGATTAGTTCTATGAAGCTGCAACTGAAGTGCAGCAAGGAAGTAGAGGTGTGGATCCTACTTCTAACACCAATTCAGCGAAGTTGGGGGATAGTGGTACTACCATGCTCTGTTATGATGCCACACATTACCCTGCTCCAAAATTTACCCCCTGGCTGTTTGCATTAAAAGAGACCCATACCTTAAGTTGTCCCTGGACATTCCTCAGCTGTTTCTGGGCCTCAGCAGACTGCCGGTTGACATGGCTCAGCTGGACTTCCATCTCGTTAAGGTCAGCCTCCATTTTGCGTTTGAACCTGAGAGCATCATTCCTGCCCCTGACCTCAGCATCCAGAGTGCTCTGCATGGACTCGATCACCCTCTGGCTGTTGCGTTTTAGCTTCTCCATCTCCTCATCCTTCTCCACCAGCTTCCTGTCCACTTCGCCTTTGACCTGGGCCAGCTCCAGGTGTACACGTAGGATCTTTGATTCCTCGTGCTCCAGAGAAGCCTGAGGGAGATAAGGGTGGTGATTGAAGAGCACATGCATTGAAGTGTACATGTAACTATAAAGAATACAACCTACCAAGTTTCATGCGCAGAACTGAACCACACCAACTTTACTCATCTACAGTATTGTTGAAACACAGTACCTCTGCTTCCTCAAGAGCTGTCTGGATCTCTGCTTTCTCAGTCTCTATAATCTTCTTAACCTTCTCCACTTCATGGATGCTCTTCCCAGTCTCACCAACCTGATCACTCAGGTCTGTGATCTCCTCTGGTGATCAAATAGAAAAACAGAGATTTGGTCTATATTTTTATCAGTTGCCTTTGCCTATAGGATACTTTTTAAAGTCAAAGAATGCCAAAGCTACATTCTAAGCCATACGCTGCAGGATCTTGTTCTCTCTCTTCATGGTCTCCAGCTGGTCCAGACATTCCTCATAAGAATTCTTCATTTTGAAGAGCTCAGTGCTCATAGCACGAGACCCTTTCTGGGAACCTTCCAGCTCAGCCTGACTCTCCTCATACTTCTGCTTCCATTCAGCCAAAATCTGAGGAGACAAAACGTTTGTTACCAAGAAATAGACTTCTCAACTTAAAACGATTTGATTCCTCTCCAAGTAATTTAATACCTTGTCAAAGTTATTTTGCCTCTTGTCCAGGTTAGCAGCCCATGCATTATTTTTCTCCTGATCAATCATCAGGTCCTCCACCTCTCCCTGCAGCCTCTGCTTGCTCTTCTCCAGAGAAGAACACTTAGCGTTCACAGCCTCAATCGTCTCTTCAGCATCCTGAAGACGCAGGGCAAGCTTCTTCCTATTAGATAAGTTCAAAGTTATAGACAGCCATAGATAAAGAGATTTCAGCAAATTCTGTTTGATATTAAGAAATAGAATGGCCTCCATATTGGTATCAACAGTTCCAAAAAAACACTGTATGCAAATCAGAATATCTTTGCAATGAAATGTTTGGTGACTAATCGTACTTGGCCTCCTCCAGCTCTTCTGTTCTCTGGATGGCATCAGACTCGTATTTGGTTCTCCACTGAGCCACCTCTCCATTGGCCTTGGACATGCCACGCTGCAGCTCTGCCTTGGCCTGCTGCTCCTCCTCGAACTGCTCCCTCAGCAGGTCACAGTCATGGCGGGACGATTGGAGGGCATGGGCTAGGGCATTCTTGGCCTGCAAACACATCCAGTAAAGGGAAATGTTTAGTATAATAATATAATAATATGCCATTTAGCAGACGCTTTTATCCAAAGCGACTTACAGTCATGTGTGCATACATTTTTAGGTATGGGTGGTCCCGGGGATAGAACCCACTACCCTGGCGTTACAAGTGCCATGCTCTACCAATTGAGCTACAGAGGACCACAGTATACAGTGGGGGAAAAAAGTATTTAGTCAGCCACCAATTGTGCAAGTTCTCCCACTTAAAAAGATGAGAGAGGCCTGTAATTTTCATCATAGGTACACGTCAACTATGACAGACAAATTGAGAATTTTTTTTCCAGAAAATCACATTGTAGGATTTTTAATGAATTTATTTGCAAATTATGGTGGAAAATAAGTATTTGGTCACCTACAAACAAGCAAGATTTCTGGCTCTCACAGACCTGTAACTTCTTCTTTAAGAGGCTCCTCTGTCCTCCACTCGTTACCTGTATTAATGGCACCTGTTTGAACTTGTTATCAGTATAAAAGACACCTGTCCACAACCTCAAACAGTCACACTCCAAACTCCACTATGGCCAAGACCAAAGAGCTGTCAAAGGACACCAGAAACAAAATTGTAGACCTGCACCAGGCTGGGAAGACTGAATCTGCAATAGGTAAGCAGCTTGGTTTGAAGAAATCAACTGTGGGAGCAATTATTAGGAAATGGAAGACATACAAGACCACTGATAATCTCCCTCGATCTGGGGCTCCACGCAAGATCTCACCCCGTGGGGTCAAAATGATCACAAGAACGGTGAGCAGAAATCCCAGAACCACACGGGGGACCTAGTGAATGACCTGCAGAGAGCTGGGACCAAAGTAACAAAGCCTACCATCAGTAACACACTACGCCGCCAGGGACTCAAATCCTGCAGTGCCAGACGTGTCCCCCTGCTTAAGCCAGTACATGTCCAGGCCCGTCTGAAGTTTGCTAGAGTGCATTTGGATGATCCAGAAGAGGATTGGGAGAATGTCATATGGTCAGATGAAACCAAAATATAACTTTTTGGTAAAAACTCAACTCGTCGTGTTTGGAGGACAAAGAATGCTGAGTTGCATCCAAAGAACACCATACCTACTGTGAAGCATGGGGGTGGAAACATCATGCTTTGGGGCTGTTTTTCTGCAAAGGGACCAGGACGACTGATCCGTGTCAAGGAAAGAATGAATGGGGCCATGTATCGTGAGATTTTGAGTGAAAACCTCCTTCCATCAGCAAGGGCATTGAAGATGAAACGTGGCTGGGTCTTTCAGCATGACAATGATCCCAAACACACCGCCCGGGCAACGAAGGAGTGGCTTCGTAAGAAGCATTTCAAGGTCCTGGAGTAGCCAGTCTCCAGGTCTCAACCCCATAGAAAATCTTTGGAGGGAGTTGAAAGTCCGTGTTGCCCAGCGACAGCCCCAAAACATCACTGCTCTAGAGGAGATCTGCATGGAGGAATGGGCCAAAATACCAGCAACAGTGTGTGAAAACCTTGTGAAGACTTACAGAAAACGTTTGACCTGTGTCATTGCCAACAAAGGGTATATAACAAAGTATTGAGAAACTTTTGTTATTGACCAAAAACTTATTTTCCACCATAATTTGCAAATAAATTCATAAAAAATCCTACAATGTGATTTTCTGGAAATTTTTTTCTCATTTTGTCCTGATGAAAATTACAGGCCTCTCTCATCTTTTTAAGTGGGAGAACTTGCACAATTGGTGGCTGACTAAATACTTTTTTTTCCCCACTGTATGTGTCTTAATGTTTTTTTGACTTGATGCGGACATTTCAATCAGTTGTGTTTCTGTACCTTAACCTCCTCTTCAGCCAGCCTCTTCAGTTCTTCCACCTGTGAAGTCAAAGCCTGTTTGCTTCTGGTCAGCTGAGAAACCAGCGATTCTCTCTCCTCTAGCTGACGAGAAAGCTCACCATTCTCTGTTTGGAATCTTGCTTTTTGGACAGTGATGTCAGTGACGTTTCGCTGACTTTCATCGCTTTTGGCCTTTAGCTCGCTGATTTGGTCTTCAAGGCTTCGGCACATTTTCTCCAGGTTACTCTGCCAGAACAAAACATTCTTTATAACCACAAATATAGGTTTGAAAATGCTCAATACATCATGTTAACTTGTCAACTTACCTTCAATTTGGACACCAACTCCATGTTGCTGACCAGGTCGCTGATCTCCATTTTGTATTCTCCCTTCTCCTTCTCCAGCTTCTGCTTGACGCGCTGCAGGTTGTCGATGTGCTCTCCCATCTCGGCCATACTGTCTGCATGTTTCTTACGCAGGGCAGCAGAAGTAACCTCATGGTGCAGAGTTGACTCCTCCAGGTCTCTTCTCAGTTTCTGAAACTCGGCCTCTCGCTTCTTGTTCATCTCGATCTGAGCAATGGTGGCTCCACCAGCTTCCTCAAGCCTCTCACTGATCTCCTCAAGTTCCCTGGTGAGATCAGACCTCTGTTTCTCCACCTTAGCCCTGGCAGCACGTTCAGCCTCAATCTCCTCTTCCAGCTCCTCAATACGGGCCTGGAAGAAACAGAACAGTTGATAAAAAAATCATTGGACGCATTCTCGGCATTTGCACTACATGTCAATATCATTGCTTGAAACATTTGTTGCATTTTGATACCTGATGTTCCTTGAGTTTCTTCTGCAACTGGGCACCAAGGGCTTGCTCATCCACAATTTTCCCAACAAGATGACAGATTTCAAAGTCTTTCCTATAAGTTAAACATTAATTGAAAGTTGTTGAAATTTGGGTAAAACTTGATCCAGTAGAATGTATACAGAATGTAAGTAGTATTTCATCTTACTTCTTCAGCTTTTCATCCGTTTGCTGTTTTTCATTCTCCAGATCCATTATGGATTCCTGGGCATGTTTTAAATCTCCCTCAAACTTCTTCCTGGATCTCTCAAGGTCCATGGAATGTTTATTCTCTTGTTCAAGAGAGCCCTCTAGCTGTAACATCACATGGAAGAATTTTAAGAATATACCAAGGTTAGGACGTCATGACATACAGTAGGCCTATGATGTACTGGACTTGTCAAACTCACGTTGTCCACTTGCTGTTCCAGCTTGGCCTTGGCTTTAGTCAGAGTGTTGACTTTGTCTTCCTCTGCCTGGAGATCATCTAAGACTTGCTGGTGGGCTTCTTGGAGGGCTTTCTTCTCCTTGGATACTTTAACAATGGTTTCGTCCAGTGTTGACACCTCTTCAGTCAAGTTTTTCACCTGTTCACACAAACACAAAAGTTAATAGTTCTCATACTGATAAAATAAATAGCTTCAATGTATACTTTATGCCGGGGAAGTTGCTTTAACCTTGTTTTCAGTTGCAAGTTTCTCTTTCTCCACTTTAACCAGGGTGAGCTCCAGATCATCAATGTCCTTTTTTAACTCAAAACACTCATCCTCCAGCTTCCTCTTCTTGGCAGTCAGCTCAGCGTTTATCTCCTCCTCTTCCTCCAGCCTCTCACTCAGCTCTTTAGCTTTGGCCTCCAGCTGGATCTTGTTCTTGACGAAACTCTCACATCTCTCCTCTGCATCTGAAAGGTTCTCACTTTCCTACAGAATCATTTTCAAAACATGTTTAAATCAAATATTATATTTATTTTTCATCAAAATTAGGGTTGCTAAGGGGGGAATGTTACTGGTAACTTACACAATTTACCAGTAAACTACCAGAATTTTGGAAACTTTAAAGGATTACAGCTCATTTTTATAACATGTAAAATATATAAAATTATAAAATAAGATGTTTTAAATATGAAAAATAGAATGACAGAGCTGTAAAACATTATCCTAAATATAACCCATCAACTTACTGAATACCGTCGGTGTTTAATATGAGGGTTTCTACATAAAATAACCTTTATATTTTTACATGCTTTTATTTATTTTACAATGTCAATATAGCTTTGTTGTAAATGTTTTGGGGCCTAACTGGAGAATAACATACCGAAGCTACTTGTAACTGAAGATCGTTCTTCTCCTGCAGAAGCGTGACCATTTTCTCCTCTAGTTCCTTCTTCTTGGCTTCAGCCTTGGCCAGGTTCTCCTTGCACTTCGCAAACTCTTCCTTCATTGTGACCATTTCCTTCTCTGTCTCAGCACTTTTCAGCAGGGGCTTGATCTTGAAGTACAGCTTCATCCATAGCCAGTGTTTCACGTTCATGAAGGAGCGGATGTTGTACTGGACGATGAAGATAGATTCTCTGTGCAAAGAATAAGAGGTTATTACATCATCCCCATGGTCAGAAAAATGAAATATTATAGCTTTACAGATAATTAGTCAAGCAGATCAGTCCTACTGAGTCAATTGAACAGTCTTACCTTCGCTCCATCATCTTTTTGAACTCCTTCCTCATGACGAAGCCTCTGCAGAGTGCTTGAGTCATTGTAACCAAAGCTGCCAGCTTCTCGTCTCTCATCTCCTCCAGAGTTCCCAGCAGCCCAGCCTTAAAAAACACCTGAGAGACAAGAGGACATAGTTGGGCCGTAGAATAGGATTTAGATTAAATGCTAATGTTAACATTGTGGTTTGTGATTGTGAACAAAATTGGGCTCCTCTTACCTTGGTGTGCCCAAATTTGTACTGAGTGTGGTCCACATCAATTGACCCCAAGAGCCTCTCTGAAGCTTTCTTGTTGTCAATGAACTGGCCATCGGGGATAACACTGGCATTCAAGACTTTGTATCTGTTACAAACATGAAAGATATATGCATTAGGTATGTCATATTTTTTCAAAGGATTTAAATGCATAGCATTTTGGTGAACTACTATGGATGATTGTATACCTTTGCTTGAAATCACCATACAGGATTCTGCTCGGGAAACCTTTTCTGCAGATTCTGATACCTTCTAACACACCATTACACCTCAGCTGGTGGATCACCAAGGCATTCTCCATGAGACCTAAGATGTTCAAGATTTTAGCTGCATTTTTTCTGAAGAGAATGATTGTTAACTGCTACAGTGAGCTCCAACAGTATTGGGACAGTGACACATTTGTTGTTGTTTTAGCTCTGTACTCCAGCACTTTGGATTTGAAATGATAAGGTTATAAGGTTAAAGTGCAGACTGTTAGCTTTAATTTGATGTTATTTTCATCCATATCGGATGAACCGTTTAGAAATTACAGCACTTTTATTTTTTACATAGTCCCCCTATTTTAGGGTACCAAAAGTATTGGGACAAATTCACTTATATGTGTATTCAAGTAGTCCAAAGTTTAGTATTTGGTCCCATATTCCTAGCATGTAATGATATTTGTGCATCTGTAACTTTCTCACTCATTATTATTCACAATTCATTCAGGATTATCCGTAATCATTTTAGAATGCACATTCATGTAGAAGTGTTTAGAAACATATTATATTCTTATTTACAATAAAACAACAACAAAAATGCACTGTCCCAATACTTTTGGAGCTCACTGCATTTCGTACTTACACTCAATAACCAATGCTTTAGTTTTACCTGGAGTCTTTGACTCGTTGGGAATCAAGCAGCGCACAAAGTGAGGATGAGTGCATCTAAGGTTTGTCATCAGCTTGCCCAAGTTCTCCTGTGGGATGAAAGTAATGTGTTTGAGTGAAAAGTTTGAGTCTCAATACCTCGTTTGTAGTCAGTATTTTCACTACTTGATGAATCCCCCTACCCTAAACAAGGCAGACACTGTTTGGAAAGAGCCACCTTTCTTCTTGGCACCTTTCTTGCTAAGATCTGTCAATGAAACAAGCAAGGGTTGTGTGAATATCTAAAACATAATGTTGTGTAAACAAGACCATGTTTAAGAGGTAAAGTTATAGATCCCATACCATCGGCTTGTGTAAAGCTTGCATATAGGAGAGACAGCAGTTTAACTGCAGACTTCTGATACAGCTGGACCACAGACTCGTTCAGCGGGTCCTTGTTCTTGTCCAGCCATCCACAGATGTTGTAGTCTACAGTTCCGGCATAGTGCACCAGGGAGAAGTGGGCCTCGGCCTTGCCTTTGGCAGACTTGGGCTTCTGAAAGCAGCCAGTCTTTCCCAAATGCTGGTCATACAGCTTGCTCTTGAAGGTGGTGTCTGAAGCCTTGGGGAACATGCACTCCTCTTCAAGGATGGAAAAAATGCCCATTGGCTGTTGTAGAATGAGGTTGATAAGAGGTTGATACGAGATACAACAGTAGTGTAAATTCTTCTCATATGACATTAACAATTCCCATTACACTTACCTTCTCAATGAGCTCAATGCAGGCAGCCAAGTCCATTCCAAAGTCTATGAACTCCCACTCGATTCCCTCTTTCTTGTACTCCTCTTGTTCCAGCACAAACATGTGGTGGTTGAAAAACTGCTGCAGTTTTTCGTTGGTGAAGTTGATACACAGCTGCTCCAGACTGTTGTACTGTAGAAAGTATTTGATTGACATACTGTATTTCAATATTGCAGAGACTGTATCATTAGATGAAGTACAGCGCTGACGACATTCAATACTTACATCAAATATCTCAAACCCAGCGATGTCCAGGACACCAATGAAGAACTGCCTTGGCTGCTTGGTGTCCAACATCTGGTTGATGCGGATAACCATCCACAAGAACATCTTCTCATAGATCGATTTTGCCAGGGCCATAACTGAATTATGGACCTAAATGTGAAACAACAATACAACAGAATTGTAATAATCATAATGGACTGATTGATATGAATTTTTCGGTAATATTAAATAGATATGGTGTTTCACCTGCTGGACTGTCTGTCCCTTGGTGACATATTCATTTCCAACCTTCACTCTGGGGTAGCAGAGAGCTTTTAGCAGGTCTGCAGAGTTCAGGCCCAGGAGGTAGGCAACTTTGTCAGCCACTAAAACAATGACAGCAGCAGTAGAATAATTTTACATCTCTATTACGTAAAGTTGACCACCCTCAAGGGACCATCTGTGAGATGAGTCACATGTTGTATTTTTAATTTCAGATTAAGTATATATACAGTGAGGGAAAAAAAGTGTTTGATCCCCTGCTGATTTTGTACGTTTGCCCACTGACAAAGAAATGATCAGCCTATAATTTTAATGGTAGGTTTATTTGAACAGTGAGAGACAGAATAACAACAAAAAAATCCAGAAAAACGCATGTCAAAAATGTTATAAATTGATTTGCATTTTAATGAGGGAAATAAGTATTTGACCCCTCTGCAAAACATGACTTAGTACTTGGTGGCAAAACCCTTGTTGGCAATCACAGAGGTCAGATGTTTCTTGTAGTTGGCCACCAGGTTTGCACACATCTCAGGAGGGATTTTGTCCCACTCCTCTTTGCAGATCTTCTCCAAGTCATTAAGGTTTCGAGGCTGATGTTTGGCAACTCAAACCTTCAGCTCCCTCCACAGATTTTATATGGGATTAAGGTCTGGAGACTGGCTAGGCCACTCCAGGACCTTAATGTGCTTCTTCTTGAGCCACTCCTTTGTTGCCTTGGCCGTGAGTTTTGGGTCATTGTCATGCTGGAATATCCATCCACGACCCATTTTCAATGCCCTGGCTGAGGGAAGGAGGATATCACCCAAGATTTGACGGTACATAGCCCTGTCCATCGTCCCTTTGATGCGGTGTAGTTGTCCTGTCCCCTTAGCAGAAAAACACCCCCAAAGCATAATGTTTCCACCTCCATGTTTGACGGTGGGGATGGTGTTCTTGGGGTCATAGGCAGCATTCCTCCTCCTCCAAACACGGCGAGTTGAGTTGATGCCAAAGAGCTCCATTTTGGTCTCATCTGACCACAACACTTTCACCCAGTTTTCCTCTGAATCATTCAGATGTTCATTGGCAAACTTCAGACGGGCCTGTATATGTGCTTTCTTGAGCAGGGGGACCTTGCGGGCACTGCAGGATTTCAGTCCTTCACGGAGTAGTGTGTTACCAATTGTTTTCTTGGTGACTATGGTCCCAGCTGCCTTGAGATCATTGACAAGATCCTCCCGTGTAGTTCTGGGCTGATTCCTCACCATTCTCATGATCATTGCAACTCCACGAGGTGAGATCTTGCATGGAGCCCCAGGCCGAGGGAGATTGACAGTTCTTTTGTGTTTCTTCCATTTGCGAATAATCGCACCAACTGTCGTCACCTTCTCACCAAGCTGCTTGGCGATGGTCTTGTAGCCCATTCCAGCCTTGTGTAGGTCTACAATCTTGTCCCTGACATCCTTGGAGAGCTCTTTGGTCTTGGCCATGGTGGAGAGTTTGGAATCTGATTGCTTGCTTCTGTGGACAGGTGTCTTTTATACAGGTAACAAACTGAGATTAGAAGCACTCCCTTTAAGAGTGTGCTCCTAATCTCAGCTCGTTACCTGAATAAAAGACACATGGGAGCCAGAAATCTTTCTGATTGAGAGGGTGTCAAATACTTATTTCCCTCATTAAAATGCAAATCAATTTATAACATTTTTGACATTTTCTGGATTTTTTTGTTGTTATTCTGTCTCTCACTGTTCAAATAAACCTACCATTAAAATTATAGACTGATCATTTCTTTGTCTGTGGGCAAACGTACAAAATCAGCAGGGGATCAAATACTTTTCCCCCCCACTGTACAGTATATTCATATTATGTATACATATTCAAAACCCATGTTTACCCTCAGTGCCGTCTGGCTCTGCTTGCTCCTCTCTCTGCTTCTGCTTGAACTTCATGTTCCCATGATGCATCACAGCACCTGTCAGCTTGAAGATGCCCATCTTTTCATCCAGCGTGAAGCCCAAGATATCAATAGCAGTCTAGTAGCCAAATAAATCAGATATAAGTAGATTCAATGTTAATAGAAGAGCAGGAATCTAAATATATACTATAAGCAGATTCCACATGATGTTGTATTATGCTAATCGCATTATGATACATGTGCAAACATGATTTGTCAAGTTATTGATCAAATCAAGAAGACCTACATCGGTGGCGACCAGTTCATCTTTGTCTACGATGCTGGTCACAGTGATCTGCCCCTGACTGATCATGGGGAAATCATATGGATTGGTTGTGATGAGCAGCATCTCTGTGGAGATCAATATAGTCATTAGTGATTTAGAATTCAATCTCAATACTCCGCTTCAATGTCAGGATGGACCATTGGGGATGCCATTAATCATGTGATCCTTACCTATCAGCTCTGGCTTGTGGTTGGTCATAACTTGATAGAAGATGTGATAACTTCTCTCATCAGCAAGCTGGAATGTCACTCTGGACTTTTCCAGCAAGTCTGGGGAAAGAGTCAAGAGTGGCAACGCCTTCCATAACCTCTAGTCTAGACCATGCACAGAAAAACACAGTGTAGACTCACATGTCTCAATATCAGCTGAGGCTAGCTTTCCAGTGGTTCCAAAATGAATCCTGATGAATTTACCCTGTTTGAAAGAGAATAATTTATGATTGCTGGTTTGAACTGTAACACGTCTTAAGAATTATATTAAAGATATCGGTAATATGCTCAACTTACAAATCGGGAGGAGTTGTCGTTCCTCACAGTTTTGGCATTACCATAGGCCTCCAGCAGGGGGTTGGCTGCAATTATTTGATCCTCCAGCGAGCCCTGTAGAATAATTGCTAACACTTTACTTCACAAACCACTATTTATCTGATTTTTACTTGTTAAAATGGCTATTACATACATTTGAACTAGGTTTTTGTCGGCTGGTACCAGCCTGGTATCACAGGGCCTCTGTCACGATCGTTTAAAGATTCGTGGAACCAAGGCGCAGCGTGATAAGCGTACATTTTTATTTAAGTACTGAACACAACAAAACAACAAACAAACGATACGTGAAGTCTTGAGGTTACACAAAACAAACCTATACAGAACAAGATCCCACACAGACTGGTGCCAAACGGCTGCCTAAGTATGGTCCCCAATCAGAGACAACGAGCTACAGCTGCCTCTGATTGGGAACCACCCTGGCCAACATAGATCTACACGATCTAGACACTAAACATAGAAAACTTAACATAACACGGAATATGAACACCCTGACTCAACAAATAAACGTCCCCTGAGTCAGGGCGTGACAGCCTCTCACCTGCATTTTGCCACTGGTAGATTCTTTCTTCCCAGACACTGCGATTGTCGCAAAGTACTGGATGACACGCTTAGTGTTCACAGTCTTCCCTGCACCAGATTCTCCACTGAGTTCAGATACAGATACAAGGGTGGGAGAAGAATAAGATGCGTTGAGATAGGTAAGATAAGTGGTACTTGTGGTACAAAAATATGACGGTTTGTTAATATAGAATGCAACTTACGTGATAAGGACAGACTGGTTCTCTCTGTCTGTGAATACAAATATTTTTTGAAGGTTTAATGAGAGGGATATATTGACATTATCAGGTAATTCTGCTGAATCAAGTTTTTCATTACAGCCAAATATCAACCTTACCAGTGAGCATGAACTGATATGCGTTGTCAGAGACAGAGAAGATATGAGGTGGGGCTTCCATGCGTTTCTTCCCTCTGTAGGCCACTACCACCTCCTGGTTGTAAACTGGTAACCACTTATAGGGGTTTACAGTGACACAGAACAGCCCAGAGTAGGTCTGAAACACAGTATGATGCGCATCATTAGTAACCAATTACTTTTGGCTCATCTCATTGATATTGTATTGGAGTGAATGATAAAGAATTGTATATACTATGCAGTGGTGTAAAGTACTTAAGTAAAAATACTTTAAAGTACTACTTAAGTAGTTTTTTGGTGTATCTGTGCTTTACTTTACTATTTATTATTTTAGCCAACTTTTACTTTTACTTCACTACATGCCTAAAGAAAATAATGTACTTTTTACCCCATACATTTTCTCTGACACCCAAAAGTACTCGTTACATTTTGACAGGAAAATGGTCCAATTCACACACTTATCAAGAGAACATCCCTGGTCATCCCTACTGCCTCTGATCTGGCGGACTCACTAAACACAAATGCTTTGTTTGTAAATTATGTCTGAGTGTTGGAGTGTGCCCCTGGCTATCTGTAAATGTAAAAATATATATATAATTGTGCCGTCTGGTTTACTTAATGTAAGGAATTTGAAATGATTTATACTTTTACTTTGATACTTAAGTATATTTTAGCAATTCCATTTACTTTTGATACTTAAGTATATTTAAAACGAAATACTTTTAGACTTTTACTCAAGTAGTTTTTCACTGGGTGACTTTCACTTTTACTTGAGTCATTTTCTATTAAGGTATATTTACTTTTAATCTAGTATGACAATTGAGTACTTTTTCCACCACTGATACTACGTAATGTCAACCAGTCTAGACTCACGTAGATCATCCATGCTGCGTAACGCTCTTTGAGGTTATACAGCACAGTGGCCTCGTTGAGGTGGGTCATCATAGCCATGTCCTCAATCTTATCAAATTTAGGAGGATTCATTGGATACACGTCATCCTCTGTCACTGTTACGCCCTTGGAAAGTTAGACATGAGAGTTATTAACATGTAGTACTACTTCTGTTAATTACTAACATATTGTATTAGTTATTATTACAACGTACACTGAGTATACAAAACATTGACCAGGTGAATCCAGGTCAAATCAAATCAAATTGTATTTGTCACATACACGTGTTTAGCAGATGTTATAGCGAGTGTAGCGAAATGCTTGTGCTTCTAGCTCCGACAGTGCAGTAATATCTAACAAGTAATATCTAGGTGAAAGCTATGATCCCTTATTGATGACACATTAAATCCACTTCAATCAGTGTAGATGAAGGGGAGGAGACAGGTTAAAGAAAGATTTTTAAACCTTGAGACAGTTGAGACATGGATTGTGTATGTGTGCCATTCAGAAGGTGAATGGGCAAGACAAAATATTTAAGTGCCTTTGAACGGGGTAGGTGCCAGGCGCACCGGTTTGTGTCAACAACTGCAACGCTGCTGGGTTTTTCCACACTCAACAGTTTTGCGTGTGTATCAAAAATAGCCCACCACCCAAAGGACATCCAGCTAACTTGACCCAACTATGGGAAGCATTAGAGTCAACATGGGCCAGCATCCCTGTGGAACGCTTTAAACACCTTGTAGAGCCCATGCCCCGACAAATTGAGGCTGTTCTGAGGGCAAAAGGGGGGGTGCAACTCAATATTAGGAAGGTGTTCCTAATGTTTGGTATACTCAGTGTAGTAATACTGTCTATATGAATCACTTGTGGAGTCAAACACTCACTTGTCCACCAGTAATCTTTACAGTGACTTTGCCAGCGTCTCTCTTCTGGATGTTGCCTTTGCGGTACAGCTCTTTGCTGTCGGTCACATAGCAGACTGTCTTGGCATCAAATGGGATGTTCTGAGCGGCAATCCTCTCTCTCTCTGGTTTCCGGAGGTATATGGCTGCCTCGCCGAAAATGGCCATCTCTGCGTCCGTACTCATGGCTGGGCTTTTACTGTGAAGAGAAAGCAGAGTTTCAAAATATGTCCAGAAAATTCACTTTCTCTGATGGAGAGACATCCAGTGACAGGAATCAATTAAAAAGACCAGCTGAGAGAGGACTGTAAAATAATGCATCTTCAACCTTACCCAAATCCAGACTCACTGAGAAAAGGTTGTTGTTTTGTTTCCCTCACCTGAGGAGAAATAGGAACCATTATTTTAAATTCATTCTTGAATTAAATCAAACATTTGAAAACATCTTAATGGAACCTTTTGTTGATGAAAAGCTTTAACATAGACAGTCAGTAGTGCACAAACCTCTATAGGAGAGTGTTACTCACCAGAGTTCTCCCTCATACGGATCCCTCAGTAATTAAAGGGACTTTTATTGAGTTAATTTGGTCCGCCCCTCAAATCCTTCACCTTGTTTTGGGAAAGTAAGCCACCCCCCTGATTAGTTCTCTGTCATCTCTCATTATGGAGCTTATTCTGGGATCTAGTGGCATAGTGGCCAGACAATGGTTTTCAGAGGCAGAGGGCAGACGTTACAGAAACTGATGGATGGAATTGGAAAACTGTGAAACCTTGAAATATTTTGCATCTTAAAATTGTTTGGGGGGATAGCTATTCATTTCAGATGAAGCAAAGATAAGGATACATATGTGATCCTATTCTAAGCATGATCTTAATTGGTCCTTGATGTATGTGACAGGAAATGGCATTTCAGCATTTATATATTTTGCCAGGCATATAGATGTTCCATCTATAATGTATAGTTCCATCATTTATATTTATAGTTTAAAACATCAATCTAACGTAAATCAATAGCATGGAGATATTAATCTGCTAATCTGTTTGTATTTGGGCAGAAAGAGCACAGGACCTTATTGGAAATCGAATTAAAGCTCTAGTGTAATCCTGCAGTATGTAAAACATGCAGGATGGGTATTATACTCCAATGTCAAGCTTAAGTTCCAATCTGGTTTTCAGACAATTTAAATTCCAAAGTTATGATGATGACTTTTGAGACACTGAATGTGTGTGTTTATAACTGGACCACAGAAAAATAAGACAAACACAGGTGGGATGCGTCACCCTAAATATGATAGTCAATCACTGTGCACTAAACAGATAGTTCTAAAGAAGGCATCACACAGCTAATGACACACAGCTTTAACTCAGCGATAGGAAATGTCTTCGTGCCTTTCTGATCAGGCTGGATTGTCTTTCGATTATGGGGCCTAATCATGACTAATCCTGAGATAACATGCGAGCTTTAGGCCCGTGGGCCTTTTGTGTGTGCGTGTGTTCTGTATTGGACTTTGACATTGGAGAGGATGCCTATTTTGGATGTCATGGGGAAGCCCAAAATGTCACCATGCATTCTCCTGAGGATCTCTACTGATCTCTGAAAATCCCAGACTCTCAAATGAAATTAAAACTATATGCACATGGCGGTCCTGCCGGGTCTAAATTGAGCCTCAAAATCCACACTGTTTGGCTAAGGGACTAATGATTGGGATGATTGTGTTACACTTGTTATACTGTTGCCTTGTTTGGCAAGATAATGACAATTTAAAAAAAAACTATAAAACGTAGGCCTGATTAGATCACTGGAGCATCTGTTTATGCAAAAAAGATAAGAGCGAATGTTAAATGTTTTGTATCACACTTTAAAAGAACACCCCAGAAACAGTTTTCATGCACTTGCTTCATTTATTTTGTACTATAGTTCCACTAGGTTGTGCTACAGTCACTACATAAGCAGATCCAGACATCCAGGCAGGCAGCCAAGCAGGCACAAATCCTGGGTCTTCTAACCACTTCTGGGTCTTCTAGTCACTCAGATTCAGGCTGGTACATATAAAAAATATGTAATACAAAATGTTGTTTTTTATTTTCATTTTTTTCTAAAAAATAATACACACATCAATCAATCAATGTAGTAGTGAAATATATGAATACTTATGTTTTTGTATTGTATCGTATTGTACCTTCCCGGCATCCCTGCTCTGGCATTTAAACAAAGACTAGCCTGCTGGCCTTACGGGGCATTTAAACAAAGACTAGCCTGCTGGCCTTACGGGGTCAATGGGAACATTTGCCCGAGCTATTTAAGAGGGATATCACACCTGGCACAAATGATTGTCTCGTTCTATTTTTCCTGCTGAGGGGTGCCCTATACCTACGCCCAGAGGGGAGTAATTCAAAGTCCAGGTACAGGGGGTGACTTGGGTCTAAAATGATTTTGTGAGCCTTACGGAGGGCCCTGACCTTAAAGATCTCATCCAGGCCTGTCTGTTTGACTCCAAGTACCTTACTTGCTGTGGTAATAATCCTTCTCAGCATGTTTCTCTGACTGACAGTGGCATTGCCAAACCAACAAACAATACAAAAAGTTAAAATACTCTCAATAAAGGATTTGTAAAACAGAGTCAATATAGTACAGTCTATATTAAAAGAACCCAACTTTTTTAGAAAGTACAGTCTCTGTTGGCTCTTTTTGTAGATCTGGTCTGTACATTTACTCCACTGAACAGACCAGATCTACAAAAAGGAAGGTGAGCTCCTTGACTCTCCTCTCATATTTTTGGACTCCTTTGATGGAATCAGCTCCTCTCTTCTGCTCAGCCTCCAGTTCTAATTCCAGCTCACGCACCTGCCAATGAGTAGATCACATCAAGTAATAAACACTTGGTAAAGAGTCTCAGGCTTCCTCTGGGATACGCTTCCAGTATAGCAGCTAAAAACCTTCAATGATTTCACTGTGCCTCCAGTCTACATTTTTGTCATTTAGCAGACGCTCAGTTAGTGAGTGCATACATTATTAATATATATATATATTTTATTATTTTTTCATACTGGCCCCCCGTGGGAATCGAACCCACCAACTGAGCTACATCCCTGCCGGCCATTACCTCCCCTACCCTGGACGACTCTGGGCCAATTGTGCGCCTCCCCATGGGTCTCCCGGTCACGGCCGGCTACGACAGAGCCTGGATTTGAACCAGGATCTCTAGTGGCACAGCTAGCACTGCAATGCTGTGCCTTAGACCACTGTGCCACTTGGGAGGCTAGCAGCTCTGGGAGAAACACATTCCATATTGACAGGATCAACAGCACCATCTGCCGGTATGTCTTCAGATTAATCTAGAGTATTTGAGTCCCAGTGATACTATGATAATCTTGTGAAAAGGGGATGGGTTACCCGAGCCTTCAGTTTCTGGAGCTGCTTCTTGCCTCCCTTCATGGCCAGGTTTTCAGCCTCATCCAGGCGGTGATGCAGGTCCTTGACTGTAACCTCCAGGTTCTTCTTCATCCTCTCTACATGACCGCTGGTGTCCTGCTCCTTCTTCAGCTCCTCAGTCATCATGGCCGCCTGTGTAGGGGAACATTTCATCACATCATATTGTTGTTGGTTTTATATGAAATGATATGGAGGTAAGATATTGTGAATCTTTGCTTGATATGACACATACATCAGTGATGGCTTTCTTGGCTTTCTCCTCTGCGTTCCTAGCCTCCTGGATGGCATCCTCCACTTCCCCTTGCAGTTGACTGACATCTGCATCCAGCTTCTTCTTGGTGTTGAGAAGACTGGTGTTCTGTTAAAGTATGGCATTATAGATAATGTTATTAGATGTTACAATAGTGGCATGGGAAATCTATATAAACCAAGGAAATGCTACATATTTGTGAGTATACCTGGGAATGCAGCAGCCCCACTCTCTCACAGGCATCAGTCAGATCCTGCTCAGCCATCTTACGGCTCCTCTCCGCCTGCTCCAGGGCAGCCCTTAGCTCCTCCACCTCAGCCTGCATCATGGAGCTCCTGCGCTCCACAATGGCTGCCTGCTCCCTCAGCTCCTCCTGGCTACGCAGAGCCTCATCCAGGTGCAGCTGGGCATCCTGAGGAGAGAAATAAACTAAACTTTGTAATAAAGTTAATTAGTAAGACATTATAGATTCATATTATGTAGAAATGCTTTGAATGCATTACCTTGAGGTGGGCCTTAACGTTCCTCAGCTGTTTCTGGGCCTCACCAGCCTGCCTGTTGGCATGGCTCAGCTGAACCTCCATCTCGTTGAGATCGGTCTCCATCTTCTTTTTGATCCTCAGGGCATCGTTTCTGCTGCGGATCTCAGAGTCTAGGGCCGACTGGATGGTGTCGACGACACTCTGGTTGTTAAGTTTGATCTGCTCCATCTCCTCCTCTTTCTCCGCCAGCCTCCTGTCCACCTCACCTTTGACCTGGGTTAGCTCCAGCTGGATACGAAGGATCTTGGATTCTTCATTTTCCAAAGAGGCCTAAAATAATTTGATAAATTGACAATTATTTGGGTGACAATACAATATATGCTATTCATGCTGAAATTATTCCATTGTTTATTGACATTTTCAGGACATTTCTCCATTGGCATCAAACCTCAGCTTCCTCCAGAGCAGATTGGATCTCAAATTTCTCTGTTTGCTTCTTGTTCTTCTCCAGTTCATGGATGGCTTTGCCATTCTCACCAACTTGTTCTGTCAGATCAGAGATTTCCTCTGGAATAACATTATAGTTAGTTACAGATCTGAAGTTTAAACCTGCAGAGTCACAGACTATTGTGTAGTTAGCATTTACATTTTAGTCATTTAGCAGACACTCTTATCCAGAACAACTTACAGTTAGTGAGTGCATACATTTTCATACTGGCCCCCCATGGGAAACGAACCCACAACCCTGGCATTGCAAGCGCCATGCTCTACCAACTGAGCTACACAGGACTACATACGTTGCAGGTTCTTGTTCTCTCTCTTCATGGCCTCCAGGTGCTCCAGACATTCCTCGTAGGAGTTCTTCATTTTGAAGAGCTCAGTGCTGAGGGAACGAGACACTTTCTGGGAACCTTCCAGCTCGGCTTGACTCTCCTCATAATTCTGCTTCCATTGAGCCACAATCTAAGGAGGGTTTGAAAGATCTTGGTTAAAGGTGGTTGACTTGATTTTAGCTTTTTGGCAAAACATTGGTAGTCCAATTTAGTGTAGTCTATTACTTAAGGGTCAGAATCGGTGTCTGACTGATAAACTTTTGTTTTATGGAGGTCGCTACATGTGAATTCAATACAAGTCTATTACCTTGTCATAGCTCCTTTGCTTTTTATCCAGGACAGCTGCTTGACCATCTGCCCTCTCCACATCAGCCATGAGGTCCTCCACCTCTCCCTGCAGCCTCTGCTTGGTCTTCTCCAGAGAGGCACACTTGGCGTTCACAGCCTCAATGGCCTCCTCAGAATCCTGGAGTCGCTGGGCAAGCTTCATCCTGAGGATATAAATGTCCTTCTTTAGTGTAGAAACAATGTTTCTTGGCCTCGTGAAGGTGAGCAGTACATTTCTAAAGTACAATATTTAAAAGGCCTGTATCTTCTGACTCACTTGGCCTCCTCCAGGTCATCAGTACGCTGGATGGCATCAGTCTCGTATTTGGCTCTCCACTGAGCCACCTCTACATTGGCTTTGGACATTCCCCTCTGCAGCTCAGCCTTGGCCTCCTGCTCCTCCTCAAACTGCTCCCTCAGCATCTCACAGTCATGGCAAGATGATTGGACAGCGTGGGCTAAGGCACTCTTGGCCTTTACAGAAACAAATTAAAGTAGATCAAGCAAGCACCCTTTCACCAAAAGATGGGAGTTGGTTATGATTTGGAGGTTAGAATTTTTAAGAATGTGTAGAGCTGTGTACTTTCTTATACTTTTTTAAACTCTTTAGAGGCCTGGATAGGAATTCATTATTCAAAGTAGAATATTAAAACAAACCTTGGTTTCTTCTTCAAGCTGCCTATTCAGCTCTTCAGTTTGTTGAGTGAATTACATCTTGGTCCTTGACATCTGAGAAAGTATTCCGTCTTTCTCGTCAAGCCGGCGGGTAAACTCGCCTTTCAGATAAAGGATTACAAGAACATTTGTTAGAACAGGCCCTCTTTTATTGTGGTCCAAGTGGTGGATAATTGCCAACTCAGCATGTTGTATTTCCTACCATTCTCAGTCTGAAGTCTTGCTCTTTGAGTGTTGAGATCAGCGAGCTGGCGAGTGTTCTCATCATGTTTGGCCTTGTATTCACTCAGCTGGTCCTCCAGAGTATGACACATCTTCTCGTAATTTGCCTTTGAAAATAATAAGCAATGAAATCTGTTTTCATGATTTTAAAAAGTATGAATGCATCTTTCTGTAATGGAATGATATTGTTATCTACCTTGGACTTGGACACTGATTCCATGTTGCTGACCAGATTATCAATCTCCATTTTGTATTCACTCTTCTCTTTCTCCAGCTTCTGCTTGACACGCTACAGATTGTCAATGTGCTCTCCCAGCTCTGCCACAGTGTCTGCGTGTTTTTTACGCAGGGCAGCAGAAGTAGCCTCATGGTGCAGAGTTGACTGCTCCAGGTCTCGTCTCAGTTTCTGAAACTCGTACTCTCGCTTCTTGTTCATCTCGATTTGAGTAATGGTGGCTCCACCAGCTTCTTCAAGCCTCTCGCTGATCTCTTCAAGTTCCCTGGAGACATCAGACCTCTGCTTCTCCACTTTAGCCCTAGCAGCACGTTCAGCCTCAATCTCCTCTTCCAGTTCCTCAATACGGGCCTGGAAGAAAGTATTGAAGGAAACATGTTAAACACATAAAGGTCTTAATCTTGAAGGCAATATTTTCTCATTGAGTACCTGGAGCTCCTTGATCTTTTTCTGAGGTTGTGCCGATGAACTTTGCTCGTCCTCAATTTTGGTGAGAATCTGGCTGAACTCAAAGTCTTTCCTGCCAAGTAAAACCATATGATTAGAGTTTCTTAGGTTGAGTTTCTATCAAATCACATTTTCTAGAATATGAATGGATGAATAACTGAAGTGTTTATTGTACTTCTTCAGTCGATCCTCCAGCTGCTGCTTGTCATTCTCCAGATCCATTACAGATTCTTGAGTCAGTTTCAGATCCCCTTCAAGCTTTCTCTTGGACCTCTCCATATCCATCCATATATTTTTTTCTTGCTCCAGAGAGCTCTCAAGCTGTAAAAAGAAGTAGGAAGTATGTTTAATAGTTAAACCTATCCAGAATAAAGCTAATAAAGCTCAAGGTTTAGACTAACATCATCCACTTGTTGCTCCAGCTTGACTTTGGCTTTGGTCAGAATGTTGACTTGGTCTTCCTCTGCCTGGAGGTCATCCAAGGCTTCCTGGTGGGTCTCTTGGAGGGCTTTCTTCTCCTTGGATAATTTGCCAATCATCTCATCCAAACCTGACATTTCTTCTGTCAGATTTTTCACCTGCTGGTTTTTCAAAAACAGACAGGTCAGTGAATAAAGTATATAACCTTTTTTAGAAAACAGATACGTTCATGAAAGACATTAACCCTGTTTTCAGTGGCATGTTTCTCCTTCTCCACTTTGGCCAGAGTGAGTTCCAGGTCATCAATGTCCTTCTTCAGCTCAGAGCACTCATCCTCTAGCTTCCTCTTCTTGGAAGTCAGTTCAGCATTGATTTCCTCCTCGTCCTCCAGCCTCTCACCCAGCTCTTTGGCTTTGGCCTCCAGTTGGATCTTACTCTTGATGAGGCCCTCACATCTCTCCTCTGCATCCACCAGACCTTCACTCTCCTGGAAAGAAAATGTCTCATCAAACGAAATATAATATTCTGTTGATATTTTCTATTGCATCCTAATAACCTTGCTTTTTGATGTGATAAAATTCCTCTGGATCTCTAGAGCAAGTCATTAAATGTTGTAAGAACATTGTTTCCTATCCTTTGGCACTCAAGAACTATACTTACAGTCTGAACTTGCAGTCGCAGGTCATTCTTCTCCTGGAGCAGGGTCACCAATTTGGCCTCCAGCTCCTTCTTCTTGGTCTCTGCTTTGACCAGGTCGTCCTTGCACTTGCCAAAATCCACTTTCATGGTAGCCATTTCCTTCTCAGTCTCAGCACTCTTTAGGAGTGGCTTGAGTTTGAAGTATAGCTTCATCCATGGCCAGTGTTTCACATTCATGAAGAAACGCATGTTGGACTGAACAACAGAAATGGATTCTCTGCAAAGACATAACTCAGATTTAGGATCCTTACATTTTAATGTACTCCATACCATCTCAGGGACAGATTATGACTTGAGGTGTTTATAACTGAAATGTTCTTACAAATGTCTCATTGACATCAATGTATGCAATGCATCTCCTGTTTGGTCTCCAATCTATCATCATGGCCTTCACCTCCTCTTCATCATCATCCAGTACTCTGTCCTCATTAGGAAGCCGCGACACAGGGCCTGGGTGATTGTGATGAGGGTGGACAGTTTTTCGTCCCTCATCTCCTCCAGCAAACCCAGCAGGCCTGCCTTGAAGAACACCTGCAGGAGACAGACATGGAGGCCATTTTGAAATTACCACACCTGATTTTTTCATACCAAAAACGAATCTGTACAGTATTGGTACTACAATTTACATTGTAGTCATTTAGCAGATGCTCTTATCCAGAGCGATTTACAGGAGCAATTAGGGTAAAGTGCATTGCTCAAGGGCACATCGGCAGATTTTTCACCAAGTCAGCTTGAGGATTCAAAACCAGCGATTTCTCAGTTACTGACCCAACGCTCTTAACCGCTAGGCTACCTGCCGCCCCTACCAGGAGTGATGATGTTCACTAACACTTGCCTTGGTGTGTCCAAACTTATACTGATTGTGGTCCACATCAATTGACCCCAAGAGCTTCTCTGCAGCTTTCTTGTTGTCAATGAACTGGCCATCAGGGATAACACTTGCATTCAGTACTTTGTACCTAGAGGGAAAAGGTTTGTAGAAAAGAGATTGAACTGTTTGTAGAATTTTTTTTAATGAGTTTCAATAAAATAAATAACAAATTGTGTGTACTGTATGTTCAAAAATCCTATTACCTCTGCTTGAAATCCCCATAGAGTATTCTGCTTGGGAAGCCCTTTCTACAGATTCTGATACCTTCCAGCACACCATTACACCTCAGCTGGTGGATAACTAGATGGTTCTCCATAGCACCTACATAAGGAACAAATCAAAATAATGAGCAAAAGCCAAATAACCTGAAGTAGACACCAATGATATGGTGAAAATGTTTACCTGGCGTCTTACTCTCATTTGGAATCAGACATCTGACAAAATGGGGGTGAGTGCTTTTCAGGTTTGTCATCAGCTTTCCCAAGTTTTCCTGTTAAGGGCAACAACTAAATGTGTATTACAATAATTTTCATCAAACATGTAGGAGGGAATAATGAGAATACAGAATGTGTTGTTCATTCTCTACTGACCCTGAAGACGGCTGACACTGTCTGAAAAGAAGAGCCCTTCTTCTTAGTACCCTTCTTTGCTGCACCAGCACCACCACTATTTTCTACAGTACAAAACATTTCCAAAGACATGAAACCACTTCTGACTGTAATTCCACACAAAATGACAGACAGGAATGTGTGAGTGAGTGAATGCATTGTATGCACTTCTATGTCCCTACCCTCAGAGGCAGAATAACTAGAGTAGAGGAAAGAGAGCAGCTTCAAGGCTGCCTTCTGGTAGAGCTGAATGACTGTCTCATTCAGTGGGTCTTTGTTCTTCTCCAACCAGCCAGTAATGTTGTAGTCCACAGTGTCGGCATAGTGCACCAGGGAGAAGTGAGCCTCTGCCTTGCCCTTGACCGGCTTGGGCTTCTGGAAGTTGTTAGACTTTCCAAGGTGCTGGTCATAGAGCTTGCTTTTGAAGGTAGTGTCTGAAGCCTTGGGGAACATGCACTCCTCTTCAAGGATGGAGAAAATGCCCATTGGCTGTGGATTAACAAACAAATGACAGTGCCGCGTTTAGATCTTGAATGAAAGTGTAAAAGTTGTTCTAAATTCTATGAAATTGCTATCACGAATGAAGCTAGTATTTCTCACTTTCTCAATAAGCTCAATGCAGGCAGCCAAGTCCATTCCAAAGTCTATGAACTCCCACTCAATTCCCTCTTTCTTGTACTCCTCTTGTTCCAGCACAAACATGTGGTGGTTGAAAAACTGTTGCAGTTTCTCATTGGTGAAGTTGATACACAGCTGTTCCAGACGGTTGTACTGTTGAGAAAGTCAACAAATACCATTTCGATTGCTATCTATTGGGCCAATGTTATGACACTGGGGAATTATAAACACTAATTTTTTGACATTTCACTTACATCAAAGATTTAAAACCCAGCAATGTCCAGGACACCGATGAAGAACTGCCTTGGCTGCTTGGTTTCCAACATCTCATTTATATGGATGACCATCCAGAGAAACATTTTCTCGAAGACAGATTTAGCCAAGGCTCCAATAGAGTTGTACACCTTATAAGCATATTACATGAGTCAACAGCAACAAGTTGAATTTGAGACCTCTAAAACAACACAAGATGGCAAATACCTGCTGAACAGTCTGTCCCTTGGTGACATACTCATTTCCAACCTTCACTCTGGGGTAGCAGAGCGCTTTTAGCAGATCTGCTGAGTTCAAGCCCATGAGGTAAGCTGCATTGTCAGCCACTGAAATAGAAAAGAAAGGACACCAGAATATGTGTGTGTTGTCATTTTCAGTAAGCATCAGCTCTAATAAGTTCCCACCATATTAGAGCAATTCTATCAGATCTGTGAAGGGGAGTGAACAATGGTAGGAGGGAGGGAATAACTTTCTGGAATGACATGCATCCCATGTTTTTACCCTCAGCGCCATCTGGTTCCGCCTGCTCCTCTCGCTGCTTCTGCTTGAACTTCATGTTTCCATAATGCATCACAGCACCAGTCAGCTTGTAGATGCCAATCTTCTCCTCTGCAGTGAATCCCAGGATGTCAATAGCACTCTTGAAGCACATCAGTGGACAGTGTTTTTTTTTATGAACGAAACAGAGCATTTGCAAGGGATCCTGATCAAATCAGAAATTAAGGGACAAATTCATCACATTTTCTGCCATTTGAGTTTGATTGCATTTAGCCCAAAGTTTCTCTACTTACATCAGTAGACAGCAGTTCATCACTGTCATCGATACTAGCCACAACAATCTCCCCTTGGCTGATAAACGGGAAGTCATAAGGGTTTGTGGTGATGAGAAGAGTCCCTATGAGCTCAGGCTTCTTGTTGGACATGATCTGGTAGAAGATATGGTAGCTCCTCTCTGCTGATAGTTGGAACGTCACCCGGGATTTTTCCAGGAGATCTGCCAAATACAAAGAGAACATGTTTGTGCTGTGTATCATGTGTATGTCACAGTGTATCATAAATGTTTCTGAGCCAAATGTGGCATACAACTTACGGTAACACTTTATTTGGATAGTCCATCTGTAGATGCTCTACAGACTATCAGTAACATTTTAACTAACTATCTACTAAACCGAACCCTAGCCCTAACCCTAACCTTAACCCTTATCCTAATCCTAAACTTAACCCTTACCCTTACCCTAACCTTAACCCTTACCCTAACCCTTATTCTAAACCTAAACTTAACCCTTACCCTAACCTTAACCCTTACCCTAACCCTTATTCTAAACCTAACCCCAACCCTAACCGTAACCTTAGCAAGCAGTTGCTTATCAACAGATAGTCTGTTGATAGTATGACCTGGAAAATCCGGACTATCCAAATAAAGTGTGACCCAACTTACAAGTCTCAATATCAGCGGAAGCCAGTTTTCCTGTAGTTCCAAAGTGAATTCTGATGAATTTTCCCTGAACAGAGATAAAACAAGACAGTAATTACCTTGATGACTGAATTATGACAAATAAGTGACACCATATGACATAGACAGAAATACTAACTTACAAAGCGAGAGGAGTTGTCGTTCCTAACAGTCTTGGCATTTCCAAAAGCCTCCAGCAGAGGGTTGGCTGAGATGATCTGGTCTTCCAGGGTTCCCTACAGGTAAGACACAACAGATCAACCAGTCAGCCAATCAAGTAACATTAATTCAATCAGTCATAAAATACAGCAGATTATCTGTCTGTTTAGATAGCCTACTAAAGGCATGTTCTTTGTATAGTAGTCTGAACATTGTTTCTTGAGAGGAAAATAAAGATGTTGAGTTCTACTTGCATGAATTTTGCCTGGACCCTCTTTCTTCTTGTCCCCATTTCCAGACACTGCGATTGTCGCAAAGTACTGGATGACACGCTTGGTGTTCACAGTCTTCCCTGCACCGGATTCTCCACTGAGAGAAACACAAAGCCCATCCATAAAAAACACAATGTTTCTTCCTGTTGAAGTCTGTGGATTTTCAAGTTCTGTTACTTACGTGATCAAGATGGACTGGCACACTCTATCTAAATGAAAAGGAAGCATCACAATCATGAGAAGAACATACTGTATATGAATAGACGATGAACTAATAAATTACATTGAAGAGCTTGAATCCTACCAGTCAGCATAAACTGATAGGCATTGTCGGAGATGGAGAAGATGTGGGGTGGAGTTTCCTGGCGTTTCTTCCCTCTATAGGCCACTATCACCTCCTGGTTGTAAACTGGTAACCACTTATAGGGGTTCACAGTGACACAGAAAAGCCCAGAGTAGGTCTGAAAACACAGCAGTGATTGTAATGTCAGTTTAAGGAGAGTAATGTGGAAAGGCTGAGCTATGGAAACAAGCTCACCATCAGACAAAAAACTGCCTTCACTCATGTCAAATGTGACTCACGTAGATCATCCATGCTGCATAACGCTCTTTGAGGTTGTACAGCACAGAGGCCTCATTGAGGTGGGTCATCATGGCCATGTCCTCAATCTTATCAAATTTAGGAGGATTCATGGGGAATACTTCATCATCCTTCACTGTTACAGTCTATGTTTAGGAAGAAAATACGAATAGATTTTTGGAAAATACTCGATCTCGACTGTTTACATATTTTTTTAATATGGCACTGTACTAGTTCAATTAGACGTAACTCACTGCTCCCGCTTCAGTCTTAACGGTTGCTTTGCTGCCCTCTTTGCTTTGGAGAGTGCCTTTGACAAACAGTTCCTTAGGCTCCGACACAAACACAGCCGTCTTGGCATCAAAGGGTCTGTTCTGGACTTCTATCCTCTCCCTATCAGACTTCCGGAGGTATGGGGCAGCCGGCCCAAACACCCCCATCTCAGCATCTGAGCTCATCTTTGTAAAGCACCCTGGAGGGGACTGGGGGGGACAGAGATGGAAGTATTTGTCAATTGAACTGAAGAATAAAATTGACTTTTAGATCACAAGAGGCTGCTGAGGGGAGAACAGCTCATAATAATGTCTGGAATGGAGCAAATGGAATGGCATCAAACACATGGAAACCATTTGTTTGATGTATTTGATACCATTCCAATTATTCCGCTCTAGCCCTTACCACGACCCTGTCCTCCTGAGTTTTAGACACTTACCTCTGATGATAGAATGAATGTATGAGATCCTTTCAGTAATGTGTGTTCCTATAAAAGAGAACTCAAATCACTCATCAAATCATAAGATCACAGTAAACATGTCTAGCAATGCTTTAATTGGCATGTAATGGAAGTTAACCAAGGCACAAGTACACTATACTTCACAGAGTTTAGAGGGACTTACCAATAGCAGCTCCAATCGAAAAATTTAGATGTCTGTTTCTTCTCCTCCTTTTATAAGACTCCTTTTGGCTCAAGCGGAGACTGAACAAACACCTATATTTGGGTCAAAGCCCCTTGAAAATGTGTGGCTTGAGAGAGGTGATGAGATTGGTATGCGATATTAAGGCAAATTAATGTCACTGAGCTTTTGTCACAAATCTGCAGGGAGCAGCTGCAGCTCAGGGGGGAGATCTCATAGGACACACTCAGAGGAGAGTGACCTCTGGCTGGGGTTCATCTTTGGCCAGCAGCCTCTGATGCTAGGGCCTCCAAGGTTTTGATAGTTACCTTGTTGACTCTTCTATACAGAGAAACAGAATGCAATACTTTCTTAAGAATCACACAGATCTTTGTATTACCAGAGGTGTCAGTGAAAGCTCCAAAAGCTTAATGGCTGACTTAAATAACTAAAATCCATCTGAGTGTCTTGTGATTGCTGTGATTGGGCTTATGAATAAAAGCATAGCTGGTTTCTCCTTCAATATACATTCCTTCAACAGACATTCCTTTAGGCTCTTCACAGAAGCCTCTGAGATTAGTGGACGAGGCCATGGCTGAGATTTGGTCCCCCAGGCCCAGCATCTCACTATGAATCAGCTTTGAGGACAAAAGGACAACACCGAAGATGTGTGTTGTATTGTGCTGTACTGTACAGTAGGCAAGTCCTCGTTGATAATTATTGTACTTTAGAAAGCCATAGAATATTATGTATAATTACATATTGTAGTTAAAAAGCCGAATCCTTCATGCTTCTCTTCTAACAGACAACTGCCTTAGTATATCTAATTTGTTAGAGGGCTAATAAGCAATGGAGTCAGGGCTGAAAAGCAGCCAGTAGTTCTGTCACTCATTGCAAGTTTAATCATGTCATCAGAAGGAGTTAAGAGAGATGATAACTGGTAAGAGAAGTGATAAATCATGAACAAGCATGCTGTGAATCAAATCAAATCAAATCAAATCAAATTTGATTGGTCACATGCGCCGAATACAACAGGTGCAGACATTACAGTGAAATGCTTACTTACAGCCCTTAACCAACAGTGCATTTATTTTAAACAAAAAAAGTAAGAATAAAACAACAACAAAAAAAGTGTTGAGAAAAAAAGAGCAGAAGTAAAATAAAGTGACAGTAGGGAGGCTATATATACAGTAAAATAAAGTGACAGTAGGGAGGCTATATATACAGGGGGGTACCGTTGCAGAGTCAATGTGCGGGGGCACCGGCTAGTTGAGGTAGTTGAGGTAATATGTACATGTGGGTAGAGTTAAAGTGACTATGCATAAATACTTACTTAACAGAGTAGCAGCAGCGTAAAAAGGATGGGGTGGGGGGGCAGTGCAAATAGTCCGGGTAGCCATGATTAGCTGTTCAGGAGTCTTATGGCTTGGGGGTAGAAGCTGTTGAGAAGTCTTTTGGACCTAGACTTGGCACTCACCTAGACTTGAACCCTCAGCTTAATTGAATTAATACATTCCTGAAGTGCCAGCTGTCCTAAGGATGACAGTGAGAAGGGATCTTAGGGTGGGGATGCACCTCATTCCAATAAGTTATCTCCTCTACCCCTGCCCTTGTTCATTCCCCTTTGTGAATATCAGACGTTCGTGTCAATGTGAGCGTTTTCAGAAACTCTGCCACTGAGAGAAAAATAATTGCATTGTTTCTGATAAGTCTGTAAGCATGTATTTATTTCCTGAAATATGCCAGATTCAAGTGAGCCCTGGCCAAGAAAGCAGCACACACATATTTATACATGAGACACAACACAACATAAAACATAACTACGAATGGAAGTTAAAACAGTGCAAAGTGCATAAAATAACTTAAAAGAGCAGGTTTAAAAACATGTGCAATCTATTGTCAACAGCCCTCCAATCAATCAGAATAAAATGATGTAGTTTTAAATCCTTCTGCAAATTGTTCCAAGATGATGGGGCAGCAAATCTAAAATGACTCTTACCAAACTCAGTTTTTGTGTTTGGAACATTATATAAAATACAGTTCTTTGATCTCAGAAGAAAGTGTCTACCTGAGGCGGAGTAGGGGGTTGCTTTCTTGATCTTGACAATATCATTTGTTTTGTTTTCTCTGAGTTTAAAGGCCCAGTGCAGTCAAAAACATGATTTTCCTGTGTTTTATATACTGTATATTTCCACGCTATGAGGTTGGAAGAATACTGTGAAATTGTGAAAATGATGATAATTCCCTTTTAGTTTGAGTCAATGTGAGCGTTTTCAGAAACTCTGCCACTGAGGGAAAAAAGAGCATTGATTCTGATAAGTCTGTAAGCATGTATTTATTTCCTGAAATATGCCAGATTCAAGTGAGCCCTGGCCAAGAAAGCAGCATACATATACACTGCTCAAAAAAATTAAGGGAACTCTTAAACAACACAATGCAACTCCAAGTCAATCACACTTCTGTGAAATCAAACTGTCCACTTAGGAAGCAACACTGATTGACAATAAATTCCACATGCTGTTGTGCAAATGGAATAGACAACAGGTGGAAATTATAGGCAATTAGCAAGACACCCCCAATAAAGGACTGGTTTTGCAGGTGGTGACCACAGACCACTTCTCAGTTCCTATGCTTCCTGGCTGATGTTTTGGTCACTTTTGAATGCTGGCGGTGCTTTCACTCTAGTGGTAGCATGACACGGAGTCTACAACCCACACAAGTGGTTCAGGTAATGCAGCTCAACACCGTGCAGGACGTTTGGCATTTGCCAGAAAACACCAAGATTGGCAAATTCGCCACTGGTGCCCTGTGCTCTTCACAGATGAAAGCAGGTTCACACTGAGCACATGTGACAGACGTGACAGAGTCTGGAGACGCCATGGAGAACGTTCTGCTGCCTGCAACATCCTCCAGCATGACCGGTTTGGCGGTGGGTCAGTCATGGTGTGGGGTGGCATTTCTTTGGGGGGCCGCACAGCCCTCCATGTGCTCGCCAGAGATAGCCTGACTGCCATTAGGTACCGAGATGAGATCCTCAGACCCCTTGTGAGACCATACGCTGGTGCGGTTGGCCCTGTGTTCCTCCTAATGCAAGACAATGCTAGACCTCATGTGGCTGGAGTGTGTCAGCAGTTCCTGAAAGAGGAAGGCATTGATGCTATGGACTGGCCCGCCCGTTCCCCAGACCTGAATCCAATTGAGCACATCTGGGACATCATGTCTCGCTCCATCCACCAACGTCATCAAGGCGGTGACCCGATCCTGTAGGTTCATGCTCTACAACATTCGGAGAGTACGACCCTGCCTTACACAGGAAGCGGCACAGGTCCTAATCCAGGCACTTGTCATCTCCCGTCTGGATTACTGCAACTCGCTGTTGGCTGGGCTCCCTGCCTGTGCCATTAAACCCCTACAATTCATCCAGAATGCCGCAGCCCGTCTGGTGTTCAACCTTCCCAAGGTCTCTCACGTCACCCCGCTCCTCCGCACACTACACTGGCTTCCAGTTGAAGCTCGCATCTGCTACAAGACCATGGTGCTTGCCTACGGAGCTGTGAGGGGAACGGCACCTCCGTACCTTCAGGCTCTGATCAGTCCCTACACCCAAACGAGGGCATTGCGTTCATCCACCTCTGGCCTGCTGGCTCCCCTACCTCTGCTGAAGCACAGTTCCCGCTCAGCCCAGTCAAAACTGTTCGCTGCTCTGGCACCCCAATGGTGGAACAAGCTCCCTCACGACGCCAGGACAGGGGAGTCACTCACCACCTTCCGGAGACATTTGAAACCCCACCTCTTTAAGGAACACCTGGGGTAGGATAAAGTAATCCTTCTAACCCCCCCCCCTTACCCCCCCCCCCCCCCCCCCCCCCCCCCCCCCCAAAAAAAGGTGAATGCACCAATTTGTAAGTCACTCTGGATAAGAGCGTCTGCTAAATGACGTAAATGTAAATGTAAATGAGAAACTGCTCTTTGCTAAAAAGCTATTTTGGTTTATTTGTGACTATTTTAATTGAAAAGAATCACAGTAAGGTGCTTAATTGTAACCCAGAAATGATTTGATATTGAGATTTAAATGTCTGCACTGGACCTTTAAGACCAATTTGAGCTGAAAGAGGTTATGTTGGAAAACATTAAACACCTCCTGCAATTTGAGAAATACCCAATCTAGTGTGGGAGAAGTGCTATTTTGGTGTCATCTGCATATATATATTCAGAAGGCATGATAAAAGAAAGACATTGATTGCATTGGATTGGCATCATATGCTGTTTAAAAAGCTTATATTTAATGCAACAGATGGTAAAATCTCTAGGCTTATGAGTTAATGTCAGGTCAAGTTCAAGTTGTCTAAATAAAGCACTGCTTAGCAGGGTAGTTCAGTCCATAATCAGACTCATAGACACACTATTATCTGATAGTCAACAATAAACAAACACTGGTATGAATTGACCCTTCGCTAAGCCCTGCCCCAGAATTTTGGGCAATCAGTCCTGATCCCTCGGCAAAAACAGAGTTTTAAAAATAAAAATAAATGCAATGGCTAAATAATTTAACTGTGCACCAGTAGTACTTGCTACTGTGATTACTGAAATGCAGAGCATGTTGGAGTATTTTTCGAATCCGAAATTATACTTTTGTTACATTGTTTACAAGCTCAATTAGTTAGCTAGCTCTCAGTGTCATTGACCACCAAACATTGCTAACGCCAGCTAGCTCGCCACTTAATATAAATTGTTTTCTCAAAATGTATGTTAGCTAGCTAAGTTAACCATGTTATGAATACAGCTCCCATCTACTGTTGACATCAGGATACGTTTTGAGAGCACTCCTTAGCTCCAAAAGTGGTTATAACTTTGACTGCATGCTAACAGTGAATTCAGAGCCATTCAGTGGCTAGCTACACTACAAACTTAATTTTACCAGGTTCCTGCGAAGCAATTGAAATGACAATCCACCACAACATACGAGTTTCATGATTAACAAGGGGTAGTCTGTGTTTAATTTAATTGTGTATTAGAAAAGCAGTTTAAGATTATTGTGAGGGGATTTCGCCAGACAGTGGTTGAATGGGGAAATTCTTCTTCTTTGCTATCATGACGTTCGCACATTTTGTTTGTGCATGCCGCCACTTACTGTGCGGTAGTGTGTGTTCAATCATGTTACATTTGTGATACAAAATGCTCCTGCACCATACCAACGGCCTGGGAGGATGGGACACCACCCCTCAACACACCCTGTAATTCTTCTTTGGTCAAATCTCGTATACCCTTATACTTCTCTGCAGCTTCCACCACAACATCTATTTTCTGTGATTTACGTTCCATTTCTGCGGTACAGTTGATAACCATTGCTATAAACGCTAAGAAGCCAACATTACTGAAGCATAAATCACTCATTGGCCTATCCCTCTGTGCTGGCACAAACCTACTACTCACTAGGATCCTTTAAGGATCCCTCACTCTTGACCCATCCTCTACTTTCTTCACTGCCTCAGCATACGACACCCTCAGCACTACTCTGACTCTGGTCACTTCAACCTGCCTCTCCCGCACCGGACACTTCTGATCCCCAGCAACATGGGCACCCCTACAGTTGACACGCACACCTTTATCCACCGAAACTACACAATCCTCTGTCCCATGCCCTCCTGCACACTTCCCACATTGTGGAATCTCCCTCCTACACACTGCTGCGACATGACCATAAATGTTGCACCTGATTCTGCACAAAAGCTCTAACAGGATAACTGATATATCCTGACATGACTTTGTCTGGTAGAGACTCTGACTCAAAACTCCAAAGGACTGACAGTGACTCCTCTGTTTCATCACGCTCCCCACCGGGTCTGTGTCGCACCAAAGTGCGGGCGTCACAAACACCAGGAATTTTCTACTTCAATTGCTCCATCTCCACACCTAACGCTACCCCAGAAATCACTCCTTTCAATGGTGCCCTGTTCCTAAGCGCAAAGCAAGAAACAGATCTTGACCCAAGTTACGTGACATGGAGTGCCTGCTCTTTCTGGTCAGAAGAAACACAAACAAATATCACAAGTCCACTACAGGTTACCTTCACTGATTCACCTTTCTCACCCACCCTGAAACCACAAATGGATTTGCCAAAAGGCAAGGGTCCACTTTCTCCAAAAATGTCACTCCTACTGGACCAGATTCATCTTTATCATGTCCAACGATGCCAGGCTCGGGTTCCATGCTCTTCACCACACCTTCCACCTCACTTAACTCGCCCTCATTCACTTCCATTTCCCCTCCAGAACTTGGTCTGGTGCACAGCTCACTCTGTTTGCACTTGACACCAATCTTCTTCGACACCCCATCTCCATTTTTAACGCGATATTCCTCAGATTCATATCCAACCTCTGTTTTCCTCATTCTCTTCAACCCCCTCTTCCTCTTTTTCCACCTCCATTCCTCCTAAGAAATCCACGTTTCTGTGTCCCTGTCCCACGTTTCTGTGTCCCTATCCCACGTTTCTGTGTCCCTGTTTTTTTCCCCATGATTCCCTGAATGGGGAATTGGGATTCCTGGAGAATGTTGTTTGAGGTTGCAACAGTAAATAAGGGGGGCAGGACTTAGCGAAGGTCAATTGTTTCTTATGATCTTAATTCAACATGAAACAACCTGAATAGTGTGTGAGTTCAAACACACCTCTAGATCTATGTGATTAATATAAACATGTAAAGACAAAATTAATCAGATTTTGTTGATTGTATGAAAATATTGATCCATATTATTAAAAAGATGTAAGCATCAGGAAGCATCGTAGCCTACAGTGTTCAATGGCCAATTAGGTGTGGTATTACTACTGTGAAAACATGGGGGGAGGGGGGTATCACTTTCACTTTTTTTTTATGAGTCAGTAGAGCCACATTACTATACCTGCTAGATTTGTCTATGGCCCTGTTCAATATTTCAAGACACTCCCGTGCATTTGGTGGTTGTACAGTACTTGTCTGTTGTTTAAGTAACCTGCCATGCAATCACAACACTGTATCTGATACTGCGCATTCACAGCGCAGTTGGGATGTTCGTGAACAAATGCACTGACAGCAGTCTGAATTACCCTTCTTCTAGCAGCATATTATGCTGGCAACAGGATCGCGGATATTTTTTTCGCAAATAAGAGTTCCCCTGCAAAGACATGCTAAACTTGGGGAATATCGATTTTTTTTTAGCAATCAAGTGCATTACTACTGTTTTTCACTGCATTGCAACCACCAATTTGTCCCATTTTACTATGTATTATTTATACCAGCGTGGGAAATACTCAGTAGGTTCGCTACTAACCAAATAAGGTTAGTTTTTGAGGGGGACTGAGTCGCACAGCTTTACTCCGACCCCTCCATAGCCCCCAATGCATTACACTGTAATAGACTGTACATGGGAAACATATTGGTTTGTAGGGAGAACTTTTCTACCTGCCTCAGCTAAAGTGGGGTGGGAAATACTCAGCAGGGTCTCTACTAACCAAATATGTGTAGTTTTGGAGGGGAACATTGTCATACATATCCAGCAGCGCTTCTTTCTCCACCCCCCTATAGCCCCCAATGCAAACAGTTAGAGACCCTATTGAGTATTTCCCACCCCAATTTAGCTGACACAAGTAGAGAAAAGTTGTCTCTCTACAGCCCAACATACCAGTGTCAACATAGTATTTTTTCATTTTTGGTCTTACATTTTATTTATTTTTACTATGGTTTTTATTTGTTTTCATAAATTGCTTATTGCATTTTCTTGTTGGCACAATAAAAGTGGCCATTTGATTAGATTCCACATATTTGAATGGAATAGATATTCACAGTAGTTATTCACGTTGCAATGTTTTGAAATGCGGGCTTTTATTTTGAAGGTTTCCTCATTACCATACAACGTGACGTTATCATGTGTGCTGCTGGCAGAATACTAGTACAGTTGGACATGTAACAACTCTCCCGGCGTTTTAGAAACACTGTAACCTAACTGTATCAATTGACATTGAAACAATGTACAGTATCTAGTACAAGAGGACAAACAGTCACAGAATATCCTGGCAACCTTCACTCCATTCTACACAAGTAGGTAGAATAAGCAAGCGTTCTGGCAGCGGTCAAAAATGTTAGAAGGTTAGCTAGCTTTCTCAAGTGGACTAAAAGTAGAAGTTTGATAAATAAAATCATGACAACAGGAATGGAGAACTGCGCCCAACCACTGTTTACATTTGGAATAATCGCTGACATTCAATACGCCGACATTGACGATGGTTTCAATTTCAAACACTCAAGGAAACGATACTACAGGAACAGTCTTCGCCTATTGCACAATGCACAGGAGAGGTGGACCGCGGAAACTGTCAAGCCCCGGTTCATCCTTCAGCTTGGTGACATTATCGATGGCTTCAACAAGAGGCATGACGCATCAGAGCGGGCCCTGGAAACGGTGATGAAAGAGTTTGACTCCTCTCCGGTTGAAGTCCACCACGTTTGGGGCAACCATGAGTTTTATAACTTTAGCAGAGACACCCTACTGCGGTCGGTTCTCAATAGTACTACAGATTCTGAAGCAGGAGGGGGGCATCTCAGCATCTGTGGTATCTATGCATATCATTTCAGTCCAGCCCCCAAATACCGATTTGTCGTTTTGGATGCCTATGATGTGAGCCTACTAGGGAGAGAGGAGTCCAGTGTGCAATACCAGCAGGCTATTGATATTTTAAAAGCCCACAATGACAATGAAGATCTGAACCACCCCCCAGGTAGGTCTGCTGTTAGTCAGGAGGTCTGGACCTTTAGCACAGGTAGTGCACCTGCCCTGTTAACTGCAGGGTTGCTAGTTTAAGCACTGTTCCCCCACAAGCGTAATACACTAACCTCATCCCATAACTTATGATCAGACTAAGCTACCACCAGTAACTACTATTTTATTGATACTGCACAATTCCATGTAGCTTGACTGTGGATAACCTAAAGCCACAGTAGGCCTAATGCTCAGAATAAGAGGTGTTTCACATGAATTGAAGTATTTGACACCTGTTTAATAATGTCTTTCTCCATATGTTTTAGTACCTGTGGGGCTGGAGCAGAGGTTTGTGAAGTTTAATGGAGGATTCAGTCAAGATCAGCTGGACTGGCTGGAAGGAGTTTTGTCGTTGGCAGACAACAAACTGGAGAGGGTCATCATTGTCAGTAAGTCAAGTCATGAGGCCTACATAACAAATGTCATAGCATTCAGTAATGTGACTCTAGACGAATTCTAGACAAATTGACTAAATCATTTTGACTGTTTCCTTGTACAGGCCATCTCCCTATCCACCCCAGCTCTACAGATCATATCTGCCTAGCCTGGAACTACGATGCGCTGCTCTCCATCCTCCAGGCCCATAAGAGTGTAGTCTGCTTCATGGCAGGACACGACCATGATGGAGGGTATCACAGAGATGACTTCGGAGTGCACTACCTCACACTGGAGGGGGTGATAGAGACCCCCCCGGACAGTGACGCCTTTGGTACAGTCTCTGTGTATGAGGACGGGATGTTTTTAAAGGGATATGGAAGGATGTCTGATAGACTACTGATGTATCCATGATAATGCCAAAGATTCTACGGCTAAACGTAATCTGGGGAGGGACAATTCCTTGGGTCCTCATATACACTGAGTATACAAAATATTAAGGACACCTGCTCTTTCCATGACATAGATTGACCAGGTGAAAGCTAAGATCCCTTATTGATGTCACTTGTTAAATTCACTTCAATCAGTGTAGATGAAGGGGAGGAGACATGTTAAAGAAGGATTTTTAAGCCTTAAGACAATTGAGACATGTATTGGGTATGTGTGCAATTCAGAGGGTGAATGGGCAAAACAAAATATTTAAGTGCTTTTGAACGGCATATGGTAGTAGGTGCCAGGCACACTGGTTTGTGTCAAACTGTAATGCTGCTGGGTTTTTCACACGCAACTGTTTCCCATGTGTATCAAGAATGGTCCACCATCCAAAGGACATCCAACCAACTTGACACAACTATGGGAAGCATTGGAGTCAACATGGGCCAGCATCCCTGTGGAACGTTTTCGACACCTTGCAGAGTCCATGCCCTGACGAATCAATATTAAGGTGTTCCTAATGTTTGGTATACTCAGTGTGTGTGTATAAATACACTGCTCAAAAAAATTAAGGGAACACTAAAATAACACATCCTAGATCTGAATGAATGAAATAATCTTATTAAATACTTTTTTCTTTACATAGTTGAATGTGCTGACAACAAAATCACACAAAAATTATCAATGGAAATCAAATTTATCAACCCATGGAGATCTGGATTTGGAGTCACACTCAAAATTAAAGTGGAAAACCACACTACAGGCTGATCCAACTTTGATGTAATGTCCTTAAAACAAGTCAAAATGAGGCTCAGTAGTGTGTGTGGCCTCCACGTGCCTGTATGACCTCCCTACAACGCCTGGGCATGCTCCTGATGAGGTGGCGGATGGTCTCCTGAGGGATCTCAGGATCTCATCTCGGTACCTAATGGCAGTCAGGCTACCTCTGGCGAGTACATGGAGGGCTGTGCGGCCCCCCAAAGAAATGCCACCCCACACCATGACTGACCCACCGCCAAACCGGTCATGCTGGAGGATGTTGCAGGCAGCAGAACGTTCTCCACGGCGTCTCCAGACTCTGTCACGTCTGTCACATGTGCTCAGTGTGAACCTGCTTTCATCTGTGAAGAGCACAGGGCGCCAGTGGCGAATTTGCCAATCTTGGTGTTCTCTGGCAAATGCCAAATGTCCTGCATGGTGTTGGGCTGTAAGTACAACCCCCACCTGTGGACGTCGGGCCCTCATACCACCCTCATGGAGTCTGTTTCTGACCGTTTGAGCAGACACATGCACATTTGTGGCCTGCTGGAGGTCATTTTGTAGGGCTCTGGCAGTGCTCCTCCTGCTCCTCCTTGCACAAAGGCGGAGGTAGCGGTCCTGCTGCTGGGTTGTTGCCCTCCTACAGCCTCCTCCACGTCTCCTGATGTACTGGCATGTCTCCTGGTAGCGCCTCCATGCTCTGGACCTTACGCTGACAGACACAGCAAACCTTCTTGCCACAGCTTGCATTGATGTGCCATCCTGGATGAGCTGCACTACCTGAGCCACTTGTGTGGGTTGTAGACTCCGTCTCATGCTACCACTAGAGTGAAAGCACCGCCAGCATTCATAAGTGACCAAAACATCAGCCAGGAAGCATAGGAACTGAGAAGTGGTCTGTGGTCACCACATGCAGAACCACTCCTTTATTGGGGGTGTCTTGCTAATTGCCTATAATTTCCACCTGTTGTCTATTCCATTTGCACAACAGCATGTGAAATGTATTGTCAATCAGTGTTGCTTCCTAAGTGGACAGTTTGATTTCACAGAAGTGTGATTGACTTGGAGTTACATTGTGTTGTTTAAGTGTTCCCTTTATTTTTTTGAGCAGTGTATATATATTTCATTTTCTGAGTTAAAATGACCAGTGATTAAAATAACTTTATACCACTATATTTAATTGATTTAAGTGGAAGACAACAGGTACTGATAAAACATGTTGCATATTCCATCTGGCCTGAGATTGGGTGCCAGAAGAGTGGGAGAATGTCTTCATAACACATAAACACACTGTGTCTCATAATGTTACCTCAATAAGCTGATATTGTAGCTCTATATTGTGTTATTTTGGTGATCGACCTATTGATAACACCCAATGTATAATTAATGCTTTGCCAAGAGAAAACAGGGATTAATCTGTGTATTGCTCTGTAATGGGTTCATTATTTTACCTTCAATAAATTTCATTTTATTTCTAAATGTTGCTTTCAGTCATGCAAATTAAGTTTATTGTCATTACTAAATATAATGTATGCCATTTGATGCATTTATCCAAAGCACTTGTCTGCCATGGGGCTAAGAGTATAAGAAGCACCATCAGTTACAGTGCCTTGCAAAATAATTCATCCCCCTGGGCATTTTCTTCCTATTTTATTGCATTACAACCTGTAATTTAAATGGATTTTTATTTGGATTTCATGTAATGGACATACACAAAATAGTCCATATTGGTGAAGTAAAATGAAAAAAATTACTTGTTTCAAAGAATTCTAAAAAATAAATAATGGCAAAGTGGTGCGTGCATATGTATTCACCCCCTTTGCTATGAAGCCCCTAAATAAGATCTGGTGCAACCAATTACCTTCAGAAGTCACATAATTAGTTAAATCAAGTCCACCTGTGTGCAATCTAAGTGCCACATGATCTCAGTATATATACACCTGTTCTGAAAGGCCCCAGAGTCTGCAACCCCACTAAGCAAGGGGCACCATGAAGACCAAACAGGTCAGGGACAAAGTTGTGGAGAAGTAGAGATCAGGGTTATAAAAACATATCTGAAACTTTGAACATCCCACGGAGCACCATGAAATCCATTATTAAAAAATTGATAGAATATGGCACCACAACAAACCTGCCAAGAGAGGGCCGCCCACCAAAACTCACGGACCAGGCAAAGAGGGCATTAATCAGAGAGGCAACAAAGAGACCAAAGATAACCCTGAAGGAGCTGCAAAGCTCCACAGCGGAGATTGGAGTATCCGTCCATAGGAACACTTTAAGCTGTACACGCCACAGAGCTGGGCTTTACGGAAGAGTGGCCAGAAAAAAAGCCATTGCTTAAAGAAAAAAATAAGCAAACATGGAATTATTTTTTTATTTTATTTTTATTTCACTTTTATTTAACCAGGTAAGCCAGTTGAGAACAAGTTCTCATTTACAACTGCGACCTGGCCAAGATAAAGCAAAGCAGTGCGATTAAAAACAACAACAACAACAACAACACAGAGTTTCATATGGAATAAACAAAACGTACAGTCAATAACACAATGGAAAATCTATATACAGTGTGTGCAAATGTAGTAAGTTATGGAGTTAAGGCAATAAATAGGCCATAGTGCAAAATAATTACAATTTAGTATTAACACTGGAGTGATAGATGTGCAGAAGAAGATGTGCAAATAGAGATACTGGGGTGCAAATGAGCAAAATAAATAACAATGTAAATAACAATATGGGGATGAGGTAGTTGGGTGGGCTAATTACAGATGGGCTGTGTACAGGTGCAGTGATCGGTAAGCTGCTCTGACAACTGATGCTTAAAGTTAGTGAGGGAGATAAGAGTCTCCAGCTTCAGAGATTTCTGCAGTTTGTTCCAGTCATTTGCAGCAGAGACCTGGAAGGAATGGCGACCAAAGGAGGTGTTGGCTTTGAGGATGACCAGTGAGATATACCTGCTGGAACGCATACTACGGGTGGGTGTTGCTATGGTGACCAATGATATATTATATATTATAGTCATTTAGCAGATGCTCTTATCCAGAGCGACTTACAGTTAGTGAGTGCATACATTTTTCTTTTTTTTCCTTTTCATACTGGTCCCCCGTGGGAATCGAACCCACAACCCTGGAGTTGCAAGCGCCATGCTCTACCAACTGAGCTACACGGGACTATGATCTAAGATAAGGCGGGGATTTGCCTAGAAGTGATTTATAGATGACCTGGAGCCAGTGGGTTTGGCGACGAATATGTAGTGAGGGCCAGCCAACGAGAGCGTACAGGTCACAATGGTGGGTAGTATATGGGGCTTTGGTGACTAAATGGATGGCACTGTGATAGACTACATCCAATTTGCTGAGTAGAGTGTTGGAAGCTATTTTGTAAATGACATCGCCGAAGTCAAGGATCGGTAGGATAGTCAGTTTTACGAGGGCATGTTTAGCAGCATGAGTGAAGGAGGCTTTGTTGCGAAATAGGAAGCTGATTCTAGATTTAACTTTGGATTGGAGATGCTTAATGTGAGTCTGGAAGGAGAGTTTACGTTCTAACCAGACACCTAGGTATTTGTAGTTGTCCACATATTCTAAGTCAGACCCGCCGAGAGTAGTGATTCTAGTCGGGTGGGCGGGTGCAAGCAGCATTCGATTGAAGAGCATGCATTTAGTTTTACTAGCGTTTAAGAGCAGTTGGAGGCCACGGAAGGAGTGTTGTATGGCATTGAAGCTTGTTTGGAGGTTTGTTAACACAGTGTCCAATGAAGGGCCAGATGTAAACAAAATGGTGTCGTCTGCGTAGAGGTGGATCTGAGAGTCACCAGCAGCAAGAGCAACATCATAGTTATACACAGAGAATAGAGTCGGCCCGAGAATTGAACCCTGTGGCACCCCCATAGAGACTGCCAGAGGTCCAGACAACAGGCCCTCCGATTTGACACATTGAACTCTATCGGGGGGGGGGGGGATGGGGCATGGGCAAGTTGCAGCGGAGGGTGCAGAGCTGGTGGCCGGGGTAGGGGTAGCCAGAATTATTGAAATTCTCAATTATCGTAGATTTATCGGTGGTGACAGTGTTTCCTAGCCTCAGTGCAGTGGTTAGCTGGGAGGAGGTGCTCTTATTCTCCATGGACATTACAGTGTCCCAAAACGTTTTGGAGTTAGTGCTACAGGATGCAAATTTCTGTGAAAAAGCTAGCCTTTGCTTTCCTAACTGCTTGTGTATATTGGTTCCTAACTTCCCTGAAAAGATTCATATCGCGGGGGCTATTCGATGCTAATGCAGTACGCCACAGGATGTTTTTGTGCTGGTCAAGGGCAGTCAAGTCTGGGGGGAACCAGGGGCTATATCTGTTCTTAGTTCTGAATTTTTTGAATGGGGCATGCTTATTTAAGATGGAGAGGAAAGCACTTTTAAAGAACAACCAGGCATCCTCTACTGACGGAATGAGGTCGGTATCCATCCAGGATACCCGGGCCAGGTCAATTAGAAAGGCCTGCTCGCTGAAGTGTTTTAGGGAGCGTTTGACAGTGATGAGGGGTGGTCGTTTGACCGCGGACCCATTACGGACGTAGGCAATGAGGCAGTGATCGCTGAGATCCTGGTTGAAGACAGCGGAGGTGTATTTAGAGGGTAAATTAGTCAGGATGATATCTATGAGGGTGCCCATGTTTACGGATTTAGGGTTGTACCTGGTAGGTTCCTTGATGATTTGTGTGAGATTGCGGGCATCTAGTTTAGATTGTAGGACGGCCGGGGTGTTAACATTATCCCAGTTTAGGTCACCAAGCAGTACGAACTCTGAGGATAGATGGTGGGCAAGCAATTCACATATGGTGTCCAGGGCACAACTGGGGGCTGATGGGGGTCTGTAGCAAGCGGCAACAGTGAGATACTTATTTCTGGAAAGGTGGATTTTTAGAAGTAAAAGCTCAAACTGTTTGGGCACAGACCTGGATAGTATGATAGAGCTCTGCAGGCTATCTCTACAGTAGATTGCAACTCCGCCCCCTTTGGCAGTTCTATCTAGATGGAAGATGTTGTAATTCGGGAATGGAAATGTCTGAATTTTTGGTGGCCTTCCTAAGCCAAGATTCAGACACTGCTAGAACATCAGGGTTGGCAGAGTGTGCTAACGCAGTGAATAACTCAAACTTGGGGAGGAGACTTCTGATGTTAACATGCAAGAAACCAAGGCTTTTACGGTTACAGAAGTCAACAAATGATAGCGCCTGGGGGGTAGGAGTGATACTGGGGGCTACAGGGCCTGGGTTAACCTCTACATCACCAGAGGAACAGAGGAGGAATAGAATAAGGATACGGCTAAAGGTTTTAAGAACTGGTCTTCTAGTGCGTTGGGTACAGAGAAGAGGGGCAGATTTCCGGGCGTTGTAGAATTGATTCAGGGCATTATGTACAGACAAGGATATGGAAGGATATGAGTACAGTGGAGGTACACCTAAGCATTGGGTAACTATGAAAGAGATAGCATCACTGGAGTACCGATTGAACCGGTCTCCGCGTGTATGGGGGGTGGGACAAAGGAGCTCTCTGAGATGGTAGAGCTGAACTTGGGGCTCTACAGTGAAATGGTATAATAAGAACTAACCCAAACAGCAAATGGCTAGGCATATTGACATGGGAGAGAGGCATAACGCAATCACAGGTGTTATTCGAGAGGACTAAGACAACAACTGGTAATGGCGACGAAAGTTTGGGCTGAGGCTAAACAGATAAACAGGATGGGGTACCGTGTAAAGGAACAGTCCAGCAGGCATTAGCTGTGTAGCTGAGTGATCATAAGGTCCAGTGAACAGCACTAAGTCCGGGAGCAGATCGTAGGCTGCTAAAGCACAGGCGAGCGTGCTAGCGGGCCAGGGCTAGCAGATGGATCTTCGTGGTCATCGCAACGGGAAGCCTGTTGAAACCACATCAGACGATTACGTCGGCAGACCAGTCATGATGGATCGGTGGGGCTCCGTGTCAACACTAGGAGGTCCCGTCCGGTTGACAAAGATGAGACTAAAATTGAGCTTTTTGACCATCAAGGAAAACACTACATTTGCCCACTGACAAAGAAATGATCAGTCTATAATTTTAATGGTAGGTTTATTTGAACAGTGAGAGACAGAATAACAACAAAAAAATCCAGAAAAACGCATGTCAAAAATTTTATAAATTGATTTGCATTTTAATGAGGGAAATAAGTATTTGACCCCTCTGCAAAAAATGACTTAGTACTTGGTGGCAAAACCCTTGTTGGCAATCACAGAGGTCAGATGTTTCTTGTAGTTGGCCACCAGGTTTGCACACATCTCAGGAGGGATTTTGTCCCACTCCTCTTTGCAGATCTTCTCCAAGTCATTAAGGTTTCGAGGCTGATGTTTGGCAACTCGAACCTTCAGCTCCCTCCACAGATTTTCTATGGGATTAAGGTCTGGAGACTTGCTAGGCCACTCCAGGACCTTAATGTGCTTATTCTTGAGCCACTCCTTTGTTACCTTGGCCGTGTGTTTTGGGTCATTGTCATGCTGGAATACCCATCCACGACCCATTTTCAATGCCCTGGCTGAGGGAAGGAGGTTCTCACCCAATATTTGACGGTACATGGCCCCGTCCATCGTCCCTTTGATGCGTTGAAGTTGTCCTGTCCCCTTAGCAGAAAAACACCCCCAAAGCATAATGTTTCCACCTCCATGTTTGACGGTGGGGATGGTGTTCTTGGGGTCATAGGCAGCATTCCTCCTCCTCCAAACACGGCGAGTTGAGTTGATGCCAAAGAGCTCTATTTTGGTCTCAACAGACCACAACACTTTCACCCAGTTCTCCTCTGAATCATTCAGATGTTCATTGGCAAACTTCAGACGGCCCTGTATATGTGCTTTCTTGAGCAGGGGGACCTTGCGGGCACTGCAGGATTTCAGTCCTTCACGGCGTAGTGTGTTACCAATTGTTTTCTTGGTGACTATGGTCCCAGCTGCCTTGAGATCATTGACAAGATCCTCCCGTGTAGTTCTGGGCTGATTCCTCACCGTTCTCATGATCATTGCAACTCCACGATGTGAGAACTTGCATGGAGCCCCAGGCCGAGGGAGATTGACAGTTATTTTGTGTTTCTTCCATTTGCAAATAATCGCACCAACTGTTGTCACCTTCTCACTAAGCTGCTTGGCGATGGTCTTGTAGCCCATTCCAGCCTTGTGTAGGTCTACAATCTTGTCTCTGACATCCTTGGAGAGCTCTTTGGTCTTGGCCATGGTGGAGAGTTTGGAATCTGATTGATTGATTACTTCTGTGGACAGGTGTCTTTTATACAGGTAACAAGCTGAGATTAGGAGCACTCCCTTTAAGAGTGTGCTCCTAATCTCAGCTTGTTACCTGTATAAAAGACACCTGGGAGCCAGAAATCTTTCTGATTGAGAGGGGGTCAAATACTTATTTCCCTCATTAAAATGCAAATCAACTTATAACATTTTTGACATGCGTTTTTCTGGATTTTTTTGTTGTTATTCTGTCTCTCACTGTTCAAATAAACCTACCATTAAAATTATAGACTGCTCATTTATTTGTCAGTGGGCAAACGTACAAAATCAGCAGGGGATCAAATACTTTTTTCCCTCACTGTATGTCTGGCGTAAACCCAACACCTCTCATCACCCCGAGAACTCCATCATGCTGTGGGGATGTTTTTCATCGTCAGGGACTGGGAAACTGGTCAGAATTGAAGGACTGATGGATGGCGCTAAATACAGGGAAATTCTTGAGGGATCCCTGTTTCAGTCTTCCAGAGATTTGAGACTGGGACGGAGGTTCACCTTCCAGCAGGACAATGACCCTAAGCATACTGCTAAAGCAACACTCAAGTGGTTTAAGGGGAAACATTTAAATGTCTTGGAATGGCCTAGCTCTACAAAGTATTGACTTTGGGGGGGTGAATAGTTATGCACGCTCAAGTTTTCTGTTTTTTTGTCTTATTTCTTGTTTGTTTCACAAAAAAATGTATTTTGCATCTTCAAAGTGGTAGGCATGTTGTGTAAATCAAATGATACAAACCCCCCCGAAATCCATTTTAATTCCAGGTTGAAAGGCAACAAAATCGGAGAAATCACGGCAGATCACACTTTAAGAAATGTATTTTTCTTTATTCTACTACTTAAACCCTTTTATGCATTTCCTTTATTATTGTAACAAATTCAGGAGGTAGCTCTGACCGGTGCTTGAACCCAGGTCTAGCGAGTGTTTGATTAAAGGGAAAATCCACTCAATGTTTTATTTATTTTTGTCCACTGTTGATACAGTCCCAAAATGTTCTGCATGTCAGCAGTCAGGTTTTCAAGATATTGGAATTTCAAGAAGCAAAGTGTCACCGGCCACATCATGATGATGATGCAAAAAACTTGACTGCTGACATGCAAAACATTTTGGGACTGTATCAACAGTGGACTAATAAAAAATAAATAAAATAAAAATACAGTTTTTGAGTGGATTTTCCCTTTAGGGTTGCTTGATTACTATTCCTTCAGGAGAGCATGTCCCCATGCTTCTCTACATATCAAGTCCCTCGTGTACACGCCTCTCGGACACATCCCACTTCTGACACCAACATAGTGAATTTAGGGTATAGTCCTGACTGGGACTCGATCCCGGTACATGTGACTGTCAAGCCAACACCTTAACCATTACACCAAGAAGTCTGAACCTCTTGACAAAGTTGCTAGCTGTTGTGTTAAGGTTGCTACACAATATTTTATCTTCCCACTGACCTTTCCTACCTTGCACCAGCCTCAGACAAACGCCCTGCCCATGGCAGATCATAGGAAACAATGCACTGAGCATTACTTACAAGCCACATACTGCTGGCCCTGGGCCAACCTTACAATGTCTCTATTACCCCCATTCAATAAATTATCATGTATATAGCCTTTCCTGTAGCCATATCAACTGGATTCCTCAACTCAAGAAGATGTCTGGCTTCAGTAGCCTATAGTATTTGCAGTACTCAAAGCTGAAGCTGGGCGTACCATTATACCAGGCCAATGGAAACCCCCGCCCTTTCTGGCGTAGGCTAAATGTTACGCACTGTCTTCCGTGACACAGGAGTGTCCATAGCCCGCCCATAGCCCATCGATAGACGTGGCCGTCCTATGCTGTGCTGCGTTCGCTTCGCTGGCGCAGTGTCCCGTGTGGAGCGAGAGAGGGCGAAGTTTACTTTGCCTGCATTGCAGCCTGAGCGCTGCTGGAATCGAACACAACAATGGCGTCTCCCAGTTCCAACAGCAACTCAACAACCTCCAACAGCAACATCGCAGGATCCACCTCGCACCACCATCACCCGCAAACACAACACATGACCACCGTCAGCAGCATGCAAGGTAAGAGCAGATGGCCTAATGTCGATTTTCTACTTGATCACAGCTATTTAGCTGTTGAAAAACATGACTTGGCTAGCCTACCTACCATTGCCCGGAGAGGCTAAGCTACATAGTAGAGATGCAGCTAGCTATATGCTGCTAAATGTAGCGCCTCGGCCATTTGTTGCAACATTGTAATTTTCTACACGGTGTACTCTTACAATGTTACAACCACTGAAATGTGATCGCGCCATCTGAAAATGGTTACATTGTAGTTACGGACGTTCCACTGCAATTGAGTTTCCATCAATCGATTTTAGTCGAGTTAGTTGCTGCATGCACAACTAAAGACAGGGCCTAGTACCATATTGAGAAATTTATGTTTTCCCTTTCACGACATTTGCATAGGTAGGCTATTTACTACTGTATTGTTAGTAAATACATTTTACATATAAATAATGACAATTTTAATTACTTTGTTTCTATGTATATTTTACCTTGGAAACATTGACACATGATTGGCATTGCAATGTCAGTGCTATATTCTTGATTATAAACTGGGCGGTTCGAGCCCTGAATGCTGATTGGCTGACAGCCGTGGTATATCAGACCATATACCACGGGTATGACAAAACATTTATTTTTACTGCTCTAATGAAGTTGGTAACCAGTTATAATAGCAATAAGGCACCTCAGGGTTTTGTGGTATATGGCCAATATACCACAGCTAAGGGCTGTATCCAGGCACTCCGCTTTACGTAGTGCATAAGAACAGCCCTTAGCCGTGGCATATTGGCCATTTACCACACCCCCTCATACATTATTGCTTAATTGACACTGTCATTTAATGTTGCAATATGTGATCAGTGTTTTAGTGCTATAAATGTAGGCCTACTTTCACAAATGCAATTGTAGATTTCTGTAGCAAATTTTCAGCTTCAAATCTTTATTTTAAACATTTCAGAAACCAACACGTGCTGGAGGTGTCAAAACGAAACAGGTACTATTGATTTTTTAAATAGGATTTCAGTAGAATATTACTAGGTTGTTGTTGATGCGATATTCTGTTAATCTTAGTGGAATATGATTTACCATTGTTTCACTCCCTATTTCCCTTTTTGTTTTTAATTTCCTCATTGAATTCCCCATTCTGTATGTTTTCATTCACTGGTACAGGTTCTAGGTTAGAGATTTCCCACCATTCCTTAGCTACTGAAATAAACAGATTATTGTAGCCTAATATGAGGCTCAATATTTTAGACAGCCAAATATTTGGAGGGTAGCATAAATACACATAAATAACATAACCAGCTCTCACTTGCCCTTGAAAGCTAGGGTTGCACAGTCATAGTAGATTGACGACTTCCATCCAGATGACATAGTGACTAGACAACAGGAATATCTATCTATCCACCTGTAAATCACACAGAATCAATGTATTTATCTTCAACTACATGCTGCGCCTATATTACACTGTTGCGGAACAGCAACTTTTGCTAAATTTAACTTGCTAAATTCATAATTACAGAGAACCAGATTAGCCTGTTTTCGAAACCTATTGGAAAACACTCACGTTTACAGTAGAAGAGCGCAAAGCCAAAATGTAGTAAAATGTCTTTTCTTTACCTTAGGGTTTCAGATAAGCCTGTCTGGAGTGCCCCAAAGTAAGCATTAGCATTCTCTCAGCACAACAACCCTCTCTCTCTGTGGGTGCATCCCAATAGTCTGAAGTGTTTCCTCTCCTTGTCTCCTTTCCTCCATCTGCACTGACTGGACAGTTGAAAGCAAATATTTGTTGGGCATCAACCAAATCTCTTTCACCTAGTATGTGTTGTCAGAGCAGTGAAGGATAGGATACAAGGTAGGTGGGGGAGGAGACAAGGAGAGGAAGCCACTCTAGACTATTGAGATGCAGCATGTGTGGTTCTCTGGTAGTGGGGGTGGTCTGTCTACTGTTCTCTGTTGACTAATCTAATCCAAGGTGGAGCGTTTGTTTGGGTGAGGATTCATTTGCACCTGGGCATAATGGTTAACGGGACCACTAGTACTGCACTTCTGATTTGGGCCTGTAGGCCACTACTCTGTATGTCAAAGAAGACCCCATCTCATTATCATATAGTTGAGTACTTAACAGTTATTCTGTTATGTATTTCTTGATGAAAGACCATGATAGAAACATTTTGCACTTAAAGAGTTAACAGATATAGACTACGTTAGTATGGAATAGATTGTATCTTGCTGTCTTGTTTGGACGTCAAATAATGTTTTGAGGGTGTTGTTGGGTTTCCTCTTTGACAAGTCTATTACTATAGCTACTGCACAATGAAAACAAACTATGGAAATGTCTTAAATGGATTCCCAGTGCATGCAGGGTTGCATTGCAATCAATTCATGTTGGGTTAATTTTGTAGTGGTAATTCAGTAATGACACTGGGGCGTTGTCTGCATTTCCTGGCAATTGGGAACCCCTGCATTTGTGGGCACTTTGCTTGTGTTTATAATGCATCATACTTGTGTTCTGTCAATATCAGGCAAATCCAAGCCTGAAAGGTATAGGGAGACTGTCTCTCTGAGCATGGAACAATGACACTATAATTACACCAAAAGTATGTGGACACCTGCATGGGCATTAATATCATGGGCATTAATATGGATGTTGGTCCCCCCCTTTGGTGCTATAACAGCCTCCAGTCTTTTGGTAAGGCTTTCCACTAGATGTTGGAACATTGCTGCAGGGTCTTGCTTCGATTCAGCCATGAGCATTAGTGAGGTCGGGCACTGATGTGGGCCATTAGGCCTGGCTCAATGTCGGCGGTCCAATTCCAATTCATCCCAAAGGTGTTTGATGGGGTTGAGGTCAGGGCTCTGTGCAGGCCAGTCAAGTTCTTACACACCGATCTCGACAAACCATTTCTGTATGAACCTCGCTTCGTGCACGGGGTCATTGTCATGCTGAAACAGGAAAAGGCCTTCCTCAAACTGTTGCCACCAAGTTGGAAGCACAGAATCATCTAGAATGTAATTGTATGCTGAAGCGTTAAGATTTCCCTTCACTGGAACTAAGGGGCCTAGCCCGAACCATGAAAAACAGCCCCAGACCATTATTCCTCCTCCACCAAACTTTACAGTTGGCACTATGCATTGGGGCAGGTAGCGTTCTCCTGGCATCCGCCAAACCCAGATTCATCTGTCGGACTGCCAGATGGTGAAGTGTGATTAATCTCTCCAGAGAACGCGTTTCCACTTCTCCAGTCCAATGGCGGCGAGCTTTACACCACTCCAGCCGACGCTTGGCATTGCACATGATGATCTTAGGCTTGTGTGCTGCTGCTCGGCCATGGAAACACATTTCCTGAAGCTCCCGGCGAACAGTTCTTGTGCTGACGTTGCTTCCAGAGGCAGTTTGGAACTCGTTAGTGAGTGTTGAAACCAAGGACAGACGATTTTTACGCGCTACGCACTTCACCACTCCGCTGTGTGCGTGGCTGTGTGCTCGATTTTATACATCTGTCAGCAACGGGTGTGGCTGAAATGGATCCTCAAAACGTTCTATAGCTGCACCATCGAGAGCATCCTGACTGGTTGCATCACTGCCTGGTATGGCAACTGCTCGGCCTCCGACCGCAAGGCACTACAGAGGATAGTGCATACGACCCAGTACATCACTGGGGCCAAGCTTCCTGCCGTCCAGGACCTCTATACCAGGCGATGTCAGAGGAAGGCCCTAAAAATTGTCAAATACTCCAGCCACCCTAGTCATAGACTGTTCTCTCTGCTACCGCACGGCAAGCGGTACCGGAGCGCCAAGTCTAGGTCCAAAAGGCTTCTTAACAGCTTCTACCCCCCAAGCCGTAAGACTCCTGAACAGCTAATCAAATGGCTACCCAGCCTATTTGCATCCCCCCCCCCCCCCTCCTCTTTTACGCTGCTGCTACTCTCTGTTTATTATCTATGCATAGTGACTTTAACTCTACCTACAACTACATGTACATATTACCTCGACTAACCTGTGCCCCCACACATTGACTCTGTACCGGTACCCCCTGTATATGGCCTCGCTACATTAATTATTTTTTACTTATTTATTTTTTACTTAACACTTATTTTTCTTAACTGCATTGTTGGTTAAGGGCTTGTAAGTAAGCATTACACTGTAAGGTGTACACATGTTGTATTCGTTGCATGTGAAATAAAATTAGATTTGATTTGAAATAGCTGAATCCACAAATTTGAAGCGGTGTCCACATACTTTTGGCCATGTAGTGTATTTTCCAGTCTCCTGAAACATCATTGATACTTTAATTTACTGAATTTCTCACTCAATTTACGCTGAAACTAAACTTACTCTCAGGGACTTCTCTTACAACCCCATATAATTTTTTCCCGTGTCCCATCCACCAATGTAGCATTACCTGCTCCCCTTGTTTCCTCACCCTAACCAGCATGTGTTGTGTACAAACATGTCTGTTTCCCCCTGTCTCTCTGCCAGGTAAACGTAAAGCCCTGAAGCTGAACTTCGCCAACCCTCCAGTGAAGCCAGCTACCAGGTTGCCCCTCAACCCCTCCCCTTCAACTGCCCCCTCCTTCCAGAACCCACACATGTAAGTACTGTGGAGAGCAGGTCGAAAACACACCCTTATCCTAGTGCTAATCTAATGGTCAGTAAGAGGGCTGTTTCGAAGGGTTGTTGGGTCTTGATAGTGCTAGTTTAGAACTAATTGTAATGTTAGGTTTATAACAGGTTATGTATTTCTGTTTGGCGATTATGTTAGCTTTATTGTTGTAGGGAAACATAATCTTCATACACACTGTAGGGTACTGTTTGTGTGCAGGTATAAACCAGGTTTTAAAGCACTCTTATTCTCAGCCCTGAGAATACAGTAAAATGTCTGTGCAGGATGAGTCAGCATCTTGAGTCTCTTCTTCAGTATGGTCTGCTCTGCCAAGACGTTATATCTTATTTCTCGTGTTTTTTTTATTAGTTATACTTTTTGGATATTGAATACTGCACCGTTGGGTAGGGCTTGCGTGTGAAGCATTTCACTGTACTTGTGCATGTGACAAATAAAACGTGAAACTTGAATGCCAAGGAGCGAGGTGGAGGCATCCTCTAAATATGATTAGCGGCTCAGGGACTTGATACATTATTTATCACTTCCTCATGTATGTATAATGTATTCTCCCCTCTCTTCCCCAAACACTCTCCTCTTTATTCTCTCTCTTCCTCTGTCTCCCCTCTCTGTCCTGCCACCTTCTTCCTCCTCTGTCTCGATTCCTCTTTTCCCCCTCCTCCCTCTCTCTTACCCCATCTTCGTCCTTCCCCACATTTTCCCTCTCTTTTTATCCTCTCTCTCTTCCTCCTCCCTCTCCCTCTCCTCTCCCTCCCGTAAAGAGAGCGTATGAGGACTCACAGTATCGAGTCGTCGGGGAAGCTGAAGATTTCTACGGAGAATGCCTGTGACTTCACGGCCGAGGACCTGAGGGACCTGGGGGAGATCGGCCGTGGGGCCTACGGCTCCGTCAACAAGATGCAGCACAAACCCAGCGGACAGATCATGGCCGTCAAGGTGACCACACCAGCTGCTCTCATCCTCACTGACTGAGCCATTACAGGCTGAATGCTAACTTTGATATACTGTAGTCTACCCACCTCGTAAATCGCTCTGTCGTGTAAATAAATAATGTATGGATGTTTATGTGTGTGACAGTTTGATTTAGATGTGCGCATCTAATGAATAGGAGAGCTTATAACATATTGTCTTGATTCTTGGTGGATGTTAGACCTAGTAATACAACAATGTTTTGACCATAATGGTCTTCATCAGGTGATGGCTAGTACGCGCTATGAACTGATCTCTCAGCTGTTGGTAGTTTCCCCTATTTCTGTTGAACATCTTTTGTTGTTGTCACTGTCCCACTCAGAGGATCCGCTCCACGGTGGATGAGAAGGAGCAGAAGCAGCTGCTGATGGATCTAGACGTGGTGATGAGGAGTAGTGACTGTCTCTATATCGTCCAGTTCTACGGAGCTCTCTTCAGAGAGGTGAGACTGTTACATTATACACTACATGGCCAAAAGTATGTGGACACCTGCTCGTCGAACATCCCATTCCAAAATCATGGACATTAATTTAGAGTTGGTTCCCCCTTTGCTGCTATAACAGCCTCCACTCTTCTGGGAAGGCTTTCCACTAGATGCTGGGACATTGCTGCGGGAACTTGCTTCCATTCAGCCACGAGCATTAGTGAGGTCGGGCACTGATGTTGGGCGATTAGGCCTGGCTCGCAGTCGGTGTTCCAATTCATCCCAAAGGTGTTCGATGGGGTTGAGGTCAGGGTTCTGTGCAGGGCAGTCAAGTTCTTACACACCGATCTCGACAAACCATTTATGTATGGACCTCGCTGTGTGCACGAGGGCATTGTCATGCTGAAACAGGAAAGGTCATTCCCCAAACTGTTGCCACCAAGTTGGAAGCACAGAATCATCTAGAATGTCATTGTAAGCTGTAGCATTTAAGATTTCCCTTTACTGGAACTAAGGGGCCTAGCCCGAACCATGAAAAACAGCCCCAGACCATTATTCCTCCTCCACCAAACGTTACAGTTGGCACTATGCATTTGGGCAGGTAGCATTCTCCTGGCATCCCCCAAACCCATATTTGTCCGTCGGACTGCCAGATGGTGAAGCGTGATTCATCACTCCAGAGAACGCATTTCCACTGCTCCAGAGTCCAATGGCGGCGAGCTTTACACCACTCCAGCCGACGCTTGGCATTGCGCATGATCATAGGCTTGTGTGCTGCTGCTCGCCCATGGAAACCCATTTCATGAAGCTCCCGACGAACAGTTCTTGTTCTGACGTTGCTTCCAGAGGCAGTTGGAACTCGGTAGTGAGTGTTGCAACCAAGGACAGACAAGTTTTACACGCTACGTGTTTCAGCACTCGGCGGTCCCGTTCTGTGAGCTTGTGTGGTCTACCACTTGGCGGCTGAGCCGTTGTTGCTCCTAGACGTTTCCACTTCACAATAACAGCACTTACAATTGACTGGGGCAGCTTTAGCAGGGCAGAAATTTGATGAACTGACTTGTTGGAAAGGTGTGCATCCTATGACAGTGCCACGTTGAAAGTCACTGAGCTCTTCAGTATGGGCCATTCTAGTGCCAGTGTTTGTCTATGGAGATTGCATGGCGGTGTGCTCGATTTTATACACCTCTAAGCAACAGGGGTGGCTGAAATAGCCGAATCCACTCATTTGAAGGGGTGTCCCTTCACTACATACTTAGATAGACCCCAGTGCTTCCTTATTTATTTATTTATTTATATTTATTTATACTTTTGGCCATGTAGTATATATTAGTAGTAGTGACTGTCTCTATCGTCCATTTCTACGGAGCTCTCTTAAGAGCAGTTAAAATATCTCATTAGAGAGGTTCAGTTCTGGGGCAGCAGTAATACTCAAATGTTGGGTCGGGACTGGACACATTGTTTTGTTACAAGTATATTTCTGTGGCATACTTGTGATCAATAATGAAATCTCTTTCTTTTTAGGGCGACTGTTGGATATGTATGGAACTAATGTCTACCTCATTCGACAAATTCTACAAATATGTATATTGTTCGTTAGATGACGTCATTCCAGAGGAAATATTAGGCAAAATTACATTAGCAGTGAGTGTTTTTTCTTTATTTATTGTGATTATAATCTGTTTATAACATATTTATATGAATGCAGTTGTTGGTCACAGATACAGTACATTGTAACAATGTTTATGTTTCTTTGTACAGACCGTTAAAGCACTGAACCACTTAAAAGAAAACTTGAAAATAATTCACAGAGGTAAGTCTTGGTTGTCAGATACATCTTTTGCAGTTTGGCCATATTTGTACGAATTATTCTCACAGCTATGTTTGGTGCATGAACTCCAAAACCTTCTTTATGTTTGTGTGCTCCCAGACATCAAACCTTCCAACATTCTCATGGATCGTAACGGCAACATCAAGCTGTGTGACTTTGGCATCAGCGGTCAGCTGGTGGACTCAATAGCCAAGACCAGAGACGCAGGCTGCAGGCCCTACATGGCGGTAAGTCTGGTGGAGACGGGTGTCATGTAAAAATCTTCCCAGCATGAAATAGTTTCCAATCGTTCTGATTGTGTTCTGATTGTGACGTCATGCTGTAAAACTTCTTCCAGCGTGAAAATGTTCCCAGTTCAATAATTGCACGAGCATCTCTTTATGTGTATGGCAGAGCTCTTGCGGATGTTTCTCACTCCCTTCCTCGACCTCGAAAAACTGTTCTGTGGGCACACACATTTGCTTCACACATCTGCCAGTCAATAGTGGCCAGGAGTATTGACACTGACCAATCAGACACCCAGACTCACGCGTCAAAGTCCTGAGGGTTGGTGTGAGGAGAGATTTTTTGTGATTGCAAAGACTTGGGCGTTACGGGAGGGTGTGAGAAACATCTGCACGAGCTCTGCCATCCACATAAAGAGACGCACGTGCAATTATTGAACTGCGAACTATTTCACGCTGGGAAGATTTTTACATGATAATGGGCACTGCTTTTACATTGTTGGAACAAATACTAAGTAGTGAGATGCATGGGTAACTTGAGTTTTACTGCAAATCTCACTAAAATGTTAGCTAGGATTCGGTTCCTGAATTGTCCGGTATATCGTGTATAAGTGTGCTGTAGGTTAAATTGTGTTTTTGTTCTCCAGCCGGAGAGGATAGACCCCAGTGCTTCCAGACAAGGCTACGACGTCCGATCTGACGTGTGGAGTCTGGGGATAACCCTGGTAATTATCTCATTCAGTTGATTCATACATTGATTTGATGTTGACCAATGGGACAGGAGAAAAACAACTTTACTATATTGCCAAACATATGTTATAACCTGGCTGCACTGTTATTGAGTATTACTGTTATTAATGACAATCTATTAAAGCTGCAATATGTAACTTTTTGGGTGACCTGACCAAATTCACATAAGTATGTGTTATAGATCTGTCATTCTCATTGAAAGCAAGTCTAAGAAGCGGTAGATCTGTTCTATGTGCGCTATTTCTATGCTTCCCGTTCTTAAGTTCGGTTTTTGCGTCTTTTTCTTTCGGTTTTGTAGACCAGCTTCAAATAGCTATGATTATGGAAATGATATTTCACAGCAGTTTAGATGGTACAATGATTCTCTTGACTATACTTGCTTGTTTTTGTCACAAACTGAAACTGTTATAATTGTAGGAAACAGGAAATGGCGGAGCGATTTCTGCATAGTGCATCTTTTAACTAATTCTAAACCCTTGGTGGTGGCAGTCAATGAGTAATACACATTTTCTTTGTCTAATGCCCGTCTCTGTGTGTCTTCAGTATGAGCTTGCCACCGGCAGGTTCCCGTACCCTAAGTGGAATAGTGTGTTTGATCAGCTGACCCAGGTGGTGAAGGGTGAGCCGCCCCAGCTCTGCAACTCTGAAGACAGGCAGTTCTCCCCCAAGTTCATCAACTTTGTCAACTTATGGTGAGTATGACCTCTGGTGAAAGCAGTCTACCAGTGGATATGCTATTGCACAATGACTCTCTCCTAGAGGCTTTTTCATTTATGCCCTCTGCTGGTAGAATGGGGATAAGGCAACAGTGCTGTTTATCCAACAGGAGTATATTGCTGTTTGCTGAATTGCTAATTGCTTCACCCCCCCCCCCCCCCCCCCCCCCCCATTTTTCTACAGCCTTACAAAGGATGAGTCAAAACGGCCAAAGTACAAGGAGCTCCTGGTAAGTTTGTCTTTCTATGGTAGGACTTGAGCTGTTATATACCTTTTTGGATTTCACTGTGTATTGGCTGCTATGTGGGAAACTGGAAAGCTTGATCTATACTGAACAAAAATATAAGCGCAACATGCAAAAAAGGTCAAAGATTTTACTGAGTTACAGGTCATATAAGGAAATCTGTCAATTTAAATAAAGTAATTAGGCCCTAATCTATGGATTTCACATGACTGGGAATACAGATATGCATGTGTGGGTCAGAGATACCTTTAAAAAAGAGTAGGGGCGTGGATCAGAAAACTGGTGTGACCACCATTTGCCTCATGCAGCGCAACACATCTCCTTCAGAGTTGTTGGCTGTTGATTGTGGCCTGTGGAATGTTGTCCAACTCCGAACTGCAGTCAGGTTAAGACCATGGTGAGGACGACGAGCACGCAGATAAGCTTCCCTGAAACAGTTTGTGCAGAAATCCTTCGGTTGTGCAAACCCACAGTTTCATCAGCTGTCCGGGTGGCTGGTCTCAGACAATCCAGCAGGTGAAGAAGCCGGATGTGGAGGTCCTGGGCTGGCGTGGTTACACGTACTGCCAAATTCTCTAAAATGAAGTTGGAGGCTTATGGTAGAGAAGTGAACATTCAATTCTCTGGCAACAGCTCTGGTGGACATTCCTGCAGTCAGCATTCCAATTGCATGCTCCCTCAACTTAAGACATCTGTCATTGTGCTGTGTGACAAACGTCACCTTTTAGTGGCCTTTTATTGTCCCCAGCACAAGGTGCACCTGTGTAATGATCATGCTGTTTAATCAGCTTCTTGATATGCCACACCAGTCAGGTGGGTATTTTTGTTCAGTATAGTTTCTCAGTGGCCATATTGAACATATGTGACTGAGGTAATGTTTTTGTCTCCTCCAGAAACACCCGTTCATCCTGATGTACGAAGAGAGGTTTGTGGATGTGGCTAGCTACGTGTGTCGCATCCTGGACCAGATCCCAGCCTCCCCCATCTCCCCCATGTATGTGGACTGACGGGGGGGGCACACCTTACACCGCGACACACATGCCGGGGGGAAACAGTACACCGTGACACACGACGCATGACATCTTAGCCCTCAGATGCACAGAGTTACTATAGTATCAGCTGTTTGTTTCCATCTTCCAAAGAACACGAGAACAATTCCATATAAAAAATTAATCGCCCTGTGCAATACGATAATACACACTCACTCATGCTTGTTCAATGTCAATTAAAATATCTAGATTATCCTCCCATCTTCAGACAGCTAAACTTGAAGACATTCAATTGGCTCAACGTATATACAATGTTCATCTTTTTTGTGATAGAAAAATGGGTTATAGTACATATACTGTATGTGTATATGTACAGTGTGTGTGTATGTGTGTATATATTTATATTTACGCGCACATATACATACACTTGAAAATAGATGTAAACAAATACAGAAGTTACCAAATAAACATGTTGTTGGAAAGTGATGCTCATGACATTATGAACAAAATAGTATTCTATTTGAATTGTACATTGTGGACTGTTTGTGTGCTCACTTCTATGTCGTCAGAAAATGTACAGATGTATGCAGACAGACTTGTCTAAGCGTGACACTCGTATCACACAGTATGTTATGGGCACCTATACTCATTGTAAATGAATGGGTCTGATGATGCAAAAGTGTGAAACCCAAACCGATGGTGTTAATGTGGCTTTATTTTCTTAATATGCAATTTACAGTATGACTGTTTTCTGTCTCATCGCATAATTCACGTAAAAAAAAAACATCTAAATGTTGTTCACTCTGCAAAATGAAAAATGTACAGTAGGATTGTAAGACTCCACAATTGTATATCTGTATGTATATGTACATCTCAAAACAGTCTGCTATTATACACCGGTTCTCTTCAGTAGTTAGTAGCGCGGATGCACACGGCAAAGCCTGCTCAAGCAGTTAGAGTACATCATTCTCAACCTGCCACTACTAAGTGGAGCAACTTACAACCAGCCGCCATGGTCCGATCTGCATGGCCACTAGCTATTAAACCTCTCACTTTGCAGGGCGTCACGTTGAACATGTCATATATACATTGATTGCTTGACCAGGCCCGTGCTGTATCGGTCTGTGGAAAATAGTTCCTAACTCCCGCCTCGACAGTCACGTTATACTATAGCACTGTACAGTTCATCTGCCCATCCCTCCTGATCAAAGAGCTGTAAGAGTTCAGTAATAGATCAGTCAGCATGTTCTTCAGTGGCTCGGGCTGCTCGGAATGATACTCGAGCCTCGCACTAGATGGAATGTTCTGTTTCCCTCACTAACCCTTAGGCATCACGTAGGGCGGATCTCAATAGTGTACTCTTTCTTTCGCTCAGAAATCCACATTCAGTGTATAATAATGTAGCGAAGCAAAACGAACACACGATGGAGTTAGCTAGTGAACCAAACTGTTGTGTGTATGTGGCGTTGAGGAGGGATGACACGGCAGGCGTTCAGCATCGGCATGTCAGCCGTGTTAAATGACAACCAACCTGGGTTGTGCTTCACTAAGCACAGTCAATGTGTTTGCCAGATAACTTCGATACACTTTCAGATGTAACTCCCAGGTTACTGTATGTGATATCTTTAAGAACTAGAAAACGACAGTTGTTCCTGAATGTTTAGGAAAGGTAGCTGGCTATCTCATTGATTGTGCTTCATGAAATGCCCCCTTGGAATTATGTCAGGGGTCAGTACAGAAATGTTGCTTACATATGCAACTGATTCAGGAGCGTGGAACATTACAGAACATTCCGATAGAAAAGTACTACATAGACCTGACCTGATTCCCTGTTATGTGACGTATGGAATCGAGTTGGCTCTATTCATTCCATTTCTATCTGCATTGTTCCAAATGTTGCATCCCTCTGGAAAAGCATATGCTCTTATCAACTAAAGTTTGGGTGAGAAGATTTTATTGATGGTGCACCGATGTGTTCTATGGATGTGGGACACTTATGGTTACCTGGTGAATATATTATCTTATGGAGGGGTACATGTTGTATAAATTGCAATTTATTAGAATGTTGATATTAGATTATAAGATGATAAATGGCAATGAGTATTATATTGTATCTTTATCAAGGGTTAAAAAAATGAATAAAGTTCACATTGAGAAAATACAAACGCTGTATTGAGAAACTGGGTGATCTGTCTGTCATCATAGATAAAGGTACAACATAGAAACGTTGATTATTTGTGTTTCAGTTTATTGCTTTCTCTTCTACAATAATGCAGTGGTGTGGACACATACTGGTTTACATGGTAAAGCTGTTCAGTGGCCAAGCAACAAGGAAGCTTTTTGTCAGATGTAAAACGTTGATTTAAAAGAAAGAGAGAAAGGAAAATCGCCCCGCAACATTAGGTAAAGCTGCTGTAGAAGCACATTACCTGCCATCTGCTTGAAATGCCCAATGGCCGGGTGAGAACATAGACATGTATAGTCTTCTGTGTTTGTATTGGTTATTTGTTTATTTTACCTTTTATTTTAATATATATTTTATATGGGAGTCATACTGAGGCCAAGGTCCCTTTAACAGATGAGGCCTGAATTAAATAAATTATAGAATATATACACTGAGTATACCAAACATTGGGACACACCTTCCTAATATTGAGTTGCGCCCCCCCTCCCTGCTTTTGGCCCTCAGAACAGCCTCAATTCGTTGGGGGATGGACTCTACAAAGTGTCGAAAGCGCTTCACAGGGATGTTGACTCCAATATTTTGTCTTGCCCATTCCCCTTCTGAATGGCAAACATACACAATCCATGTCTCAATTGTCTCAAGGCTTAAAAATCCTTCATTTATACTGATTGAAGTGGATTTAACAAGTGACATCAATAAGGGGTCATAGCTTTCACATGGATTCACCTGGTCAGTCTGTCATGGAAAGAGCAGGTGTTAATGTTTTGTATACTCAGTGTATATATACCCAACAAACGTCTTAACTGATCTGGGGTGACAACATGGGTGGTTGCAACCACATAAAACGTATACACAAGGGTGCCACAGCTTACTTCAGAAGTAACAGAGAAAAAGGGTGTTCTACTTCAACTATATTTTTAAAACAGCATTTGAGGGAAATTATCCCACTTCTTTGGTCAAAAGAGCAATAATACTGAACCAAATCTGACAGATGGCTAGACTAAGTCCAAGTTAATGTTTTGAAAGTTCTTCCCCATTTCAGTGTCATCACAAAATCTCAGACAATCTGGTAGTCACATGATTAAAATCATACCCATAGTTATGCTTACATATTCTAACATCTCAATTTGTATCCTTACAAGAACAGTCCCATTAGTTTAGCTATAGACGTCATATACATGTATTGCAGATGGGTAGTTATTTTTGCTATATTCACAGTTTTCATGAATACATCTCAGTAAACTTGTTGAAAAATACATGTTTATCCTTCCTGATTCACAATCATTGTACAGATCCTACCCCAAACCTCTACAGTGTAATGGTGGCTTTAGTACCAAGTTTATAGAAAGGTTACACATACTTTATGTAACATATTGAACACTGATTATTCTCTGCTAGAGTCACAGGATAGTCAAAACTCTGTATATATTACATTTTGATATTCACAAGTGCTGGTAAGAATGGATATTTACTCTGCATATGCAGTACTTTTATATCATATTGTTCTCCATGGAAAACTGGTAACACTGTTTTTAGAAAATATTTTTTCTTTGTAAATTATTTGGTTCAATTCATATACCATTTCAAACAGGCATCTTTTTTCAACATTTTGGGAAGAACAATGCAAGATCAAAACAGCCCCATGAGTTTTCATGTAAATCAAGAATCCCATTTTATCATAAAGGAATGTCAAATATAAATATATTATATCAACATATAAATAAAAATGAAAAAATAAATAACTAAGTGATGCTCTCTAATATATAAATTGGTGAATTTTCCGAAGGTCAAATACAAAACAATTAATTTATTGTAGATAATGAAAAGAAAAAAATAGAGATGAAATTTAGACTGATTTTCTTGCCATACTTGCGACTTTTCTAGGTAGCTGTGACTAAAAATATGGATCCTTGCGCTAAAAATGTAATATGATTTATCAAAGCAGTGTGATAAAAGTGGTGAACCATGCACTGTGGAGTACCAAAGCATTCCACATCAATGTTGTCTTGAATTATTGTGGATGCTTTGTGTGGCCCGAGTAATGGCTACATTGTTTGGTGTGATGGGACATAGTCAGGAAATGCTTCATTTGAAATGCCAAGAGCTTTCTTGTTGTGAAGTGTTTAAGGCACAAACTGAGTGAAATATTGCTGTCTCTTCCTACAATCCATGCATTTCTGCATCTGAAGACACTGCCCCTTTTATCGAAACTGTGAGACAAATGGGTTTTCAGACTAAAGGTAAGTATTAATCTTAATATTATAATTTTGTGAATAAATATACCAGTTAAGCGTGAGACGAAACCTACGCAAGCACTTGCATGAAATGGCAAACTAAATGCTTTCCCTGCAAATAAATTCTAGGCTTAAGCAAAGTGTGACAATCTATGCTAATCAAGGTGCAAAATGTGAGATTTTAAATATTTACATTGAAAATATCAAACTACATACTAAAATGATACATTTGATTTTGTGATAGTTTCTAAAGTGTTCTCTCCCACACCACTGACAAATATGCAGACCTAAACTTGTCTCTGTCAGTAACAATATAATATTTACAAATTTGGCATTCGATTTCATCCAATTAAGCTTTTCCTCTTTTGGTTTCCAGTAATACAAACATAGACAGTCTCTTCACAAATAATACATTGATTGTCGAAATATGTGTCTTCAAGTCTAGGTGGCATAGCACTTACAACTGTAAGAAACTATTTGCATATATTCTATAGACTTCTCATAAGGCAACGTTGGAATATTTTTTCGTCCATAACATTCATTTAATGAACAACCGTCAAGGATCTATCCAGAGTCATACTGCTTCGGTAGTTGTGCGCATCGTTGTCCAAGAAGACAAAAAAAACGTTTCAATGTTCGTTATCAACGAACTATATGGCATTTCTGTGTGATTCTGTTGTTGTATAGTCCTTTGCAGGGCCGTGGCTCTGCTTGTGTTCTATGGTAAATCGTTGCACTTAAAATCCCATTGTAAGGTTACCTGGAACCGGTTTTGGTACCAAGGCAAATTTGGTGTGATAACTACAGCTGGTCTCCTGCTGTGTGTTTTTGGTTGCTGGTCAGTGCTGTCTCTGGTCGGTATCTAATCTAGCTAATTTTTTGCTAGCTGGATGCTAGTTGCTAGCTAGTCTTCTTCTGTGTCTTTTGGGGAGCTTGCTAGACACGATTGTCTTGTGTTTTCTAGGTAGCTAGCTAGTAGCTAGCTAGTCGTCTGCTGTGTTTTTCTTTTTGTAGGTACCTAGCCAGCTAGTGGATAGCTGATAGTGGCTAGCTGCTCCATAGTCAGTCTCTGATGTTTCACCAGTGCTCTAGATGAAGGTCCATGGCTGTATTCAGGTTGATGTCTGTAACATCCAGGAACTCTGTGTTGAAGATGCTTGGCCCGGCGGGCGGGACGGAGTTGAACCCCGTAGCCGAGCTCGGGGGTGTCAGGTCCAGCCATTCCATCGTCTCCCACGGCGACTCGCTGAACGTCATGCCGACCATCCCCTGCGCCTCAGCCACGGACGACACTTTGGCGTTGATGGGGTGGATGGCAGATAGAGGCGTTGGCGTTTCCATCAGGTCCCTGTTGGGGAGCAGTTTATCCTGGTGGGGGTGTTGGTGAGGGTGGTGGTGGTGATTGGGGCTGGGGTAGGTCTCTGGTCCATCACCCCCCTCCTCCCCCTCCCCTGCTTCCTCGGCAGCCATCTTGAGAAGGGCGACCTCGCCCCCTCGGCCTAAAGGGCTTCCCAGCAGGGTCTCCAGGTGGCTGTCTGCAATGTGATTGGCTGTGTGGTCATAGTTGAGCTGGGAGGGGGGCAGGTGTTCGTAGTGTCTTTGGTTGAACTTTGGGACAGCTAGGCCGGTGGTTCCGGGGGACACTGTAATGTGAGGCACAACTTTGGTTACAGAGGACCTCTCCCTCGCTTCTCTGGCGTTAGCTGGCATCTCTTGAAGAGAAGAGGATGGGGGGAGGGGGAGTCACAGCACAGAGTGTGATTTAATACCCATGTAAGAGGGAAATCTGGAGTTACTTAACTAAGCGGTGATGGATGGTATGTAGGCAGGCAAACTGACTAGTACCTTATGCAGGGGATTGAAGCTAAATTGCTTGCAGTTACAAATCCATTACTCATTCATAACCATGGAAACAACATGCACTGACAACTATATCACCTTCCAATTTCTAAGACAATACATTACAGTGGGGAGAACAAGTATTTGATACACTGCCAATTTTGCAGGTTTTCCTACTTACAAAGCATGTAGAGGTCTGTAATTTTTATCATAGGTACACTTCAAATGTGAGAGACGGAATCTATAACAAACATCCAGAAAATCACATTGTATGATTTTTAAGTAATTCATTTACATTTTATTGCATGACATAAGTATTTGATACATCAGAAAAGCAGAACTTAATATTTGGTACAGAAACCTTTGTTTGCAATTACAGAGATCATACGTTTCCTGTAGGTCTTGACCAGGTTTGCACACACTGCAGCAGGGATTTTGGCCCACTTCTCCATACAGACCTTCTCCAGATCCTTCAGGTTTCGGGGCTGTCGCTGGGCAATACGGACTTTCAGCTCCCTCCAAAGATGTTCTATTGGGTTCAGGTCTGGAGACTGGCTAGGCCACTCCAGGACCTTGAGATACTTCTGTTCAAATATTTTTTATTGAACACACACAACAATGGTGTATAGGTATGAAAGACATGTGTACAGTTCTTATCTAAACATAAGAGAACAGACATGAACAACAAGACCCAGAGTTCTGGACACAAAACAAATATTACAAAACACGACATACAGAACAGGGACAGGTAGAAAGAAAAAGGGTAGATGTAACCCCCCCGCTTATGGACCTTGAGATACTTCTTACGGAGCCACTCCTTAGTTGCCCTGGCTGTGTGTTTTGGGGTCGTTGTCATGCTGGAAGACCCAGCCACGACCCATCTTCAATGCTCTTACTGAGATAAGGAGGTTGTTGGCCAAGATCTCGCGATACATGGCCCCATCCATCCTCCCCTCAATACGGTGCAGTCGTCCTGTCCCCTTTGCAGAAAAGCATCCCCAAAGAATGATGTTTCCACCTCCATGCTTCATGGTTGGGATGGTGTTCTTGGGGTTGTACTCATCCTTCTTCTTCCTCCAAACACGGCGAGTGGAGTTTAAACCAAAAAGCTCTATTTTTGTCTCATCAGACCACATGACCTTCTCCCATTCCTCCTCTGGATCATCCAGATGGTCATTGGCAAACTTCAGACGGGCCTGGACATGCGCTGGCTTGAGCAGGGGGACCTTGTGTGCGCTGCAGGATTTTAATCCATGACGGCGTAGTGTGTTACTAATGGTTTTCTTTGAGACTGTGGTCCCAGCTCTCTTCAGGTCATTGACCAGGTCCTGCCGTGTAGTTCTGGGCTGATCCCTCACCTTCCTCATGATCATTGATGACCCACGAGGTGAGATCTTGCATGGAGCCCCAGACCGAGGGTGATTGACCGTCATCTTGAACTTCTTCCATTTTCTAATAATTGCGCCAACAGTTGTTGCCTTCTCACCAAGCTGCTTGCCTATTGTCCTGTAGCCCATCCCAGCCTTGTGCAGGTCTACAATTTTATCCCTGATGTCCTTACACAGCTCTCTGGTCTTGGCCATTGTGGAGAGGTTGGAGTCTGTTTGATTGAGTGTGTGGACAGGTGTCTTTTATACAGGTAACGAGTTCAAACAGGTGCAGTTAATACCGGTAATGAGTGGAGAACAGGAGTGCTTCTTAAAGAAAAACTAACAGGTCTGTGAGAGCCGGAATTCTTACTTGTTGGTAGGTGATCAAATACTTATGTCATGCAATAAAATGCAAATTAATTACTTAAAAATCATACAATGAGATTTTCTGGATTTTTGTTTTAGAATCTGTCTCTCACAATTGAAGTGTACCTATGATAAAAAATTACAGACCTCTACATGCTTTGTAAGTAGGAAAACCTGCAAAATCGGCAGTGTATCAAATACTTGTTCTCCCCACTGTATATACATCGCACACATCGAGACTGATTCAGAGTCAGTTCACTCACCTCCACTCTCAATGAGCACATCCAAAAGCTCATCCATCTGCTGACTCCTGGTCAGTTGCTAAAAAAATTATAAGAATGTGATTAACAGACTTGTTCCAATACAGTCATGCTTTATCAATACTTTACAAAAAAAAAAAAAAATAACATCTGAAAAAAATATCCCCAGTTTCAGCACCATGTTGGGGATTTTTAATACTATCAATGATAATGTTTCATGATTTTAACATTATGATATTGATATATTTGCTGTCCAATATTATACAATGTTCTACAAGGCACTTGGGGCAACCACAATTCTACATAACACAACCACAAAGCAGTCAGCTCTGAAGAAACCCAGTCAAACTTGGTCAAGGGTGCAAAGTGTGGGATGGATAAAGCAATGGATGGATGAACAAAGAGGTGCAAAGCAGGTGAGAGAGAGAGAGAGAGAGAGAGAGAGAGAGAGAGAGAGAGAGAGAGAGAGAGAGAGAGAGAGAGAGAGAGAGAGAGAGAGAGAGAGAGAGAGAGAGAGAGAGAGAGAGAGAGAGAGAGAGAGAGAGAGAGAGAAGGAAGGAAGGAAGGAAGGAAGGAAGGAAAATAGAGGGAAAGTGGGAATCGAAGCGACACCACAGAGGTTACAACAACGAAACAAAAAGCGTTGGCCGGCCATGATCAGGAGCAGAGTTTGGTGTATAATTTAGTTTACCTGCTTGACTGCATCCTCATAGCAAGGGGGCTGTCTAGAGTCGAATGCAGTTGAATCTGAGCTACAGAAGGCCGGGGACGAGACCGGGCACTTTTGGCCAACGTGCCGGGGAGAGGGCAATATAGCCATCTATATGAAAAAATAGGCGAAAAAAATTGTATTACTGATTTGAAAATGGAGCTGGAATTTTAGTGTAGTGTGGTAATTTATATGTAAGAAAACCTCTATGCATCCTGATAAAAACAAGATGCTTTAAAAAAAAGTTTGGCCTGTAGAGTTCTTGTGAAATGAGCTAGCTAGCTCATTGGAGAGATCTGCTTGAATTAGAACTGCTAAGTTTTTCTCAAAGGATGGAGTTGTGAAGATTAGTACCATGAACCTCATGATGGAAGTTTTAGAGAGAAGCAACAAATGAATGGAAAGCAGAAAAATGGTTAAGTGAATGTGATGGTGGATACCCAGTCATGTGACACATAACTATGTTAAACCGCTTCAGTTTAGACAGAATAATAGCTCTTGCCTTCTGCTGCATGTTTCGGTTCTTGCCCTTAGTGTTGACCCTGTGGTTCAGGCAGTTGTCGGCCGAGTTGGGGAACGCTGACTGAAGGCCTCTCTGGTCAGAGGGATAGGCGCAGTTCACAGCCTGTCCACCATTCTTCTGCTGAATCTGTTAGGAGGGAATACATAATTATCATGACCACCGAGCTATCAATCAATAATCGTGTGAATAGAGTCACAACAGACACAATATAAAGAACATTTTAGACCCAACATATAAAGTACATGTACAGTGGCTTGCGAAAGTATTCACCCCCCTTGGCATTTTTCCTATTTTGTTGCCTTACAACCTGGAATTAAAATGGATTTTTTGGGGGTTTGCATCATCTGATTTACACAACATGCCTACCACTTTAAAGATGCAAAATATTTTTTTATTGTGAGACAAACAAGAAATAAGACAAAAAAACAGAAAACTTGAGCGTGCATAACTATTCACCCCCCCCCCCCCCCCACAATTTTTTTCCCCAATACTTTGTAGAGCCACCTTTTGCAGCAATTACAGCTGCAAGTCTCTTGGGGTATGTCTCTATAAGCTTGGCACATCTAGCCACTGGGATTTTTGCCCATTCTTCAAGGCAAAACTGCTCTAGCTCCTTCCAGTTGGATGGGTTCCGCTGGTGTACAGCAATCTTTAAGTCATACCACAGATTCTCAATTGGATTGAGGTCTGGGCTTTTACTAGGCCATTCCAAGACATTTAAATGTTTCCCCTTAAACCACTCAAGTGTTGCTTTAGCAGTATGCTTAGGGTCATTGTCCTGCTGGAAGGTGAACCTCCATCCCAGTCTGAAATCTCTGGAAGACTGAAACAGGTTTCCCTCAAGAATTTCCCTGTATTTAGTGCCATCCATCATTCCTTCAATTCTGACCAGTTTCCCAGTCCCTGTCGATGAAAAACATCCCCACAGCATGATGCTGCCACCACCATGCTTCACTGTGGGGATGGTGTTCTCAGGGTGATGAGAGATGTTGGGTTTGCGCCAGACATAGCGTTTTCCTTGATGGCCCAAAAACTCAATTTTAGTCTCATCTGACCAGAATACCTTCTTCCATATGTTTGGGGAGTTTCCCACATGCCAAACGTGTTTGCTTATTTTTTTATTTAAGAAATTGCTTTTTTCTGGCCACTCTTCCGTGTAGGGCTTAAAGCGGTCCTATGGGCAGATACTCCAATCTCCCTGTGGAGCTTTGCAGCTCCTTCAGGGTTATCTTTTGTCTCTTTGTTGCCTCTCTGATTAATGCCCTCCTTGCCTGGTCCGTGAGTTTTGGTGGGCGGCCCTCTCTTGGCAGGTTTGTTGTGGTGCCATATTCTTTCCATTTTTTTATAATGGATTTAATGGTGCTCCGTGGGATGTTCAAAGTTTCTGATATTTTTTTATAAACCAACCCTGATCTGTACTTCTCCACAACTTTGTCCCTGACCTGTTTGGAGAGCTCCTTGGTCTTCATGGTGCCGCTTGCTTGGTGGTGCCCCTTGTTTAGTGGTGTTGCAGACTCTGGGGCCTTTCAGAACAGGTGTATATATACTGAGATCATGTGACAGATCATGTGATTGCACACAAGTGGACTTTATTTAACTAATTATGTGACTTCTGAAGGTAATTGGTTGCACCAGATCTTATTTAGGGGCTTCATAGCAAAGGGGGTGAATACATATGCACGCAACACTTTTCCGTAATTTATTTTTTGGAATTTTTTGAAACAAGTTATTATTTTCATTTCACTTCACCAATTTTGACTATTTTGTGTATGTCCATTACATGAAATCCAAATAAAAATCAATTTAAATGTCAGGTTGTAATGCAACAAAATAGGAAAAACGGCAAGGGGGATGAATACTTTTGCAAGGCACTGTAGACCATTATGTCTTGTAACGTTCTGCCTTAGGCCTACCTGCATGTTGCGGGGCCTGGTGCTGGCCTGGTTGAGGGGATGGCTACACCCGTCTCTGCCCAGCGGCAGTGATAGCAGGTAGGGGTTGTTGGGAGAGGAAGGCTGGGAGCTACTGGAGGTCTTGGCGATGGGCGAGTCTTGAGGAGAGCACTGGGGGCTGAGGAAGGCAGACATGCCTGAGGGACTTCCAGAGGAGGGGACTGAGTCCAGGCATCGTTGCCCACCAGGGCCCCCCATATTGGGCAGGGAGGCACCGCAGTGGCCCATCCCCTCCATGCAGCTTCCTGGAGGACTCTTCAGGTGCTTGGGGGAGGAGAGGGGGCAGCTGGAGGAGAGGGACATGGGCTCCTGTTTGACAGTCACCCCAAAGAAGTGCTGCCCCATCAGCGAGGGGGATTGCTGGAGGTGCAGGTGGTGGGGCTGGGATGGATCCAGGATGCCCTCATGTGTGGCGCCATGGCAACGCTTCCTCTTGTGCAGCTGCATCTTGAGCTCCTCCACCTATTGCGAAACAGGGTGTTAACAGTACGTAAGCTTAGTCTTGAATGGCCCTTTAAGGACAATAACATTTTATTGAATTGAACAGTGCGGTTACCCACCTGTCTCTGTTCCTGGTGCAGCTTCCACGTCAGCTCCTCGATCACTTTTTGTTTCTCCACCAACATCTTATCCTTCTCTTCCTCCAGACCCTCCATCCCTCCACTTTCCCCTCCCCGTAGTCCTGTCCCACTCAGACCTCCTCCCCCCAGGCCTTCTTCAGCGCTGAGCTGGGCTGGGGACGGCTGGAGGCCAAACTGTGGAGGGGAGGACATGGGCACGTCGCTGAAGCTGTCTGGGAGCGAGCCACTACGGGAGATGTCTGAGGAAGCGGGGGAGATGGGTGGGGTGGAGGAGGTGCTGGGGTAGGGGTAATACCCCCCTTGGGAGAGGGCACTGGAGGAGGAGGGGACTGGTAGGAGGACAGGGACCCTGTGGGGGTGACAGGGAAGGTGACCGTGGTGACGTCATTGGAGCCAGAATGGGAGGGGCTTGAGGTGGGGTCCTTAAAGGGGCGGAGTCTCTCGATGAGGGCCGTCTTGGTGCCTGAGACGGGCATGCCCCGGATACGAAGCTGCTGCCTGAGCTCTGACACCTGTAAGATGGAGGGAGAGAGAGAGAGAGATAGCGAGGGATAGAGGGGTAGAGGAAAGCCATTAGATGCTTGCATTTTTTAAATCTTATACTTACAGTATGTGAGTTCTGTTTACAGCCCGTACTAAGGAATATATCCCTCACTTTACGGACGGAGAGTACCTACCTTCAGGTCATCCAGGTTAGCTGGCAGAGGACCAGGTTTGACTGGTGAGATGCTGGTTTGACCAGAGTATGTGGTCTTAACTCGAGACGAGGAGCTACTGTTGATCGTGTTAGTAGTAACACTGGAGCTACCCACCGTCAGCTGCTCACTGCATTGTCTAACGATTGGAAAACATTCGATTTTTGTGAGATAAAGACCACAAAAGACAATATTAAGGAACATTTCTCAACATTTTGTACATTGAAGGCCAGATCGGAGACATGGGGTACTCACTTCTGGGCTTGGACTGGCTGGTGCAAGGGCTGGTAGCTGAAACTAGGCTGCCGTTGATGTGCATGGGCCTGTGTGTGTTGGGAGTGTGTATGCTGGGTGTGTGAGTGTGTGTGTGCGTGTTTCTGCTGGCTGAGGATCTGCAGCTGTAGGAAGAGCTGTTGTTGCTGCAGGAGCCTGGCGTAGGCTGAGTCCATGGGAGGGGGGGACTTCTCAGCCTTCTGGTCTGGAGGGATGTACTGGTGGTACTTCAGCTTCTTCACTTGGGCTTCACGTCTTTGGGCTTCTTGTGGCGGTTCTTGTCCGATGTCTTGGACTGTAGAATCAATGGGAGAAATAGTGAGAACATACAATATATGCAATACAAGCTGATGTTCTCTTATGGGATGCATCTTCTTGGCTAAAGTGTTTGTTCCTACCTTGACTATGCAGGGACAGGTATGGGTGGGGTTGCAGACAGCCCATTGTTAGCCGCAGACAAGCCATCTTCCTTGCTCTGATCAGACGGGTCCCTGTTCTGACACCCCTGGAACACAAAGGCAGACTGGGAGTCAGTAGAAAAATATGAATGCAGGAAATGTCAACTACATTCACTGGTTGGCTAACCATAAAACAACAACATGAATTCAAAGAAAACCTAAATTAATTGATTTATTTAAAAAAAAGTTTATATTTGAAAATAGGAATTAGGTACTAAATCCAAGCTGACTTTTGGTAAACACTTAAAATAGAAAACGGTTTATGGCAGAAGCTTCCAGTGACCGTTTGGAATGATGTCATCATTTCTGTCCACACAGTGAGGGGAGAGTGGTGCAGAATGCAGGAAGTCACTGAGATGATAAAACACAGGAAGCAGTAGCGTTCAGCATACTGTGTCTGTGTGAGACAGACTGGCATGGAGGAATGTGACACGTGCCAAAGAGCAGTCACACGTTCCAACGGTCACTAGAGAACCCAGGGGAGGACGCTGTAGTTCTCCCAGCCATCACAAGATGGCGGACTTAACCTAGCTCCCTGCTTGAAATGACTCAATACCACATAACTGACTGGGATATGTTTGTGAAGGCATAGGGGAGACTTTGGTGCACCTATTGTTCATAGTGTGTGGATAATTTATGTTATGATACATTATCAAGAGGGAGGAGGACAATGAGGAGATGGGCAGGAAGAAGAGGGAGTAGGTGATGGAGGGGAAATGAGAGGATGATGGGCCTATTTGGGGCTGGTAAGGAGAGAGGTAAGAAGGAGGAGGAGGAGTATTACCTGTATAGGGCTAGTGAGGGCTGGTGATGAGGAGGAGGAGGGGGTGC
>NC_140012.1:21720112-21871095 GCF_964263955.1 Coregonus lavaretus | reverse complement strand
CTCTCGCCCTCTCTCTCTCTCTCTCCCTCTCTCCTCTCTCTCTCTTCTCTCTCTCTCTCTCTCTCTCTCTCTCCTCTCTCTCTCTCTCTCTCTCTCTCTCTCTCTCTCTCTCTCTCTCTCTCTCTCTCTCTTCTCTCTCTCTCTCTCTCTCTCTCTCTCTCTCTCTCTCTCTCTCTCTCTCTCTCTCTCTCTCTCTCTCTCTCTCCAACTCATCACATCCTGAGTTCCTCCACATAACATTTCTCTGTCAGCAAGGACTTCAAACTGAAACTGGATGTTTTTGAAATGTCAGAGATCTAATATTTTCAAAGATGATAAAGAAATGGAAGAGGTAATCGCATCCGTGATATATAAGGTTTGTGTGTGTGAGGGGGGTAAGGGGAGGTGGCAGACAGCTGAACAACAGCCTTGTCCAATCAGAGACCTTCGTAGGTGACTCACTGGAGCCATATAAATCAGACAGAGTTAAAACACAGAAGCGGGGGAGGGACACACACACACACACACACTCCTCTTCAGAGAAAGGTGGACCCAAATACAGCTGCTGTTTGTCTCAATAAGCATCCTCCCTGTTCGTAGGGAGGTAGAGTAAACCTCGCCGCTCCAGCCTCGTGTTGACCTTACGCAATATGTTTACTGAAGAGCCCGAGGAGGAAAACATAAAACCAGCACATACAAAAACCCTGGCTGGACAGCGAGCCAGTCATGATATAGAGGGGAGGACTAACATACTTTGGGTTAAGGGATCCTTATTTGTTTCCAAAATGGGTTTTCCAGCTAGTATAGAAAATAGTACGCTTTTATAGTGTGCTATGGTTGCCACATATTTTCAATAGGGAAACTATGATGTTGCAAAATATACCACCAACTCTATGGAAAGCTGAACTGCATGCAATTCAATACATGCTGTCGGTTGCTTGGGGTTCACACTAAACTTAAAAGGCCCAATGCAGCCACTTTTATATACTGAAGAAAAATATAAATGCAACATGTAAGGTGTTTGGTCCCATTTTTCATAAGCTGAAATAAAAGACCCCAGCATTTTTCCATATGCACAAAATGCTTATTCTCTCAAATGTTGTGCACAAATGTGTTTATATCCCACATTTTAGAGAGCATTTCTCCTTTGCCAAGATAACCCATCCACCTGACAGGTGTGGAATATCAAGAAGCTGATTAAACAACATGACATTACACAGGTGCACCTTGTGCTGGGGACAATAAAGGCCACTCTAAAATGTGCAGTTTTGTCAAACAACACAATGCCACAGATGTCTCAAGTTTTGAGGGAGCGTGCAATCGGCATGCTGACTTCAGGAATGTCCACCAGAGCTGTGGCCAGAGAATGTAATGTTCATTTATTTATCTTCCATAAACCGCCTCCAACGTTGTATTAGAGAATTTGGCAGTACGTCCAACCGGCCTCACAGCCACAGACCACATGTAACCATGCCAGCCCAGGACCTCCACATCCGGCTTCTTCACCAGCCACCCAGATAACTGCTGATGAAACTGTGGGTTTGCACAACCGAAGAATTTCTGCACAAACTGTCAGAAACCATCTCAGGGAAGCTCAACTGCGTGATCGTCGTCCTCACCACGGACTTGATTTGACTGCAGTTCGGCGTCGTAACCGACTTCAGTGGGCAAATGCTGACCTTCGATGGCCACTGGCACGCTGGAGAAGTGTGCTCTTCAAGGATGAATACCGGTTTCAACTGTACCTGGCAGAGAGCAGACGGTGTGAATGGCGTCGTGTGAGCGAGTGGTTTGCTGATGTCAACGTTGTGAACTGAGTGCCCCATTGTGGCTGTGGGGTTATGGTATGGGCAGGCATAAGCTACGGACAACAAACACAATTGCATTTTATCAATTGCAAGTTGAATGCACAGAGATACCGTGACGAGATCCTGAGGACCATTGTCGTGCCATTCATCCGCCTCCATCACCTCATGTTTCAGCATGATAATGCACAGCCCCATATCGCAAGGATCTGTACACGATTGTACACGATCTAAGCTGGAAGCTGAAAATGTCCTAGTTCTTCCATGGCCTGCATACTCACCAGACATGTCACCCATTGAGCATGTTTGGGATGCTCTGGATCGACCTGTACGACAGCGTGTTCCAGTTCCCGCCAATATCCAGCAACTTCGCACAGCCATTGAAGAGGAGTGGGACAACATTCCACAGGCCACAATCAACAGTCTGATAAACTCTATGTGAAGAAGAAGTGTTGCGCTGCATGAGGCAAATGGTGGTCACACCAGATACTGACTGGTTTTCTGATCCACGCCCCTACCTTTTTTTTCCTAAGGTATCTGTGACCAACAGATGCATAGCTGAATTCCCAGTCAAGTGAAATCCATAGATTAGGCCCTAATTTATTTATTTCAATTGACTGATTTCCTTATATGAACTGTAACTCAGTAAAACCTTTGAAATTGTTGCATGTTGCATTTATATTTTTGTTCAGTGTATCAATATCAAATCATTTCTGGGTAACAATTAAGTACTTTACTGCTATATATAGAGAGAGAAGTGAGAGAGAGAAGTGAGATGTTTGTTTCTTTTTGACAATTTTTTTATATATATATATATATATATATATATATATATATATATATATATATATATATATATATATATATATAATATTTTTTTAATCAAAAATTGTCAAAAAGAAACAAACATTTCTCCAGCAAGCATTTTGCTAGGACTGTCTGGGAGTGGTCTGTGAGGGGCCTAATTGGACCAGCCTAATGGGTGGAATATGTAACCTGAGGGGCCTGATTGGACCAGCCTAATGGGAGGGATATGTAACCTGAAAACTAGCTGTTATTGGCAGAGGTTTGAAACTCAATTTGTTATTGTCTATTAACTTAGGGGTTCTCAAACGTTTTGGGGCTGGGGACCCCTTTTGTGATAGCAAATTCATCAGGGATCCCCTCATAATCAGAACAAAACCTGTGTGAGAAAAAAAAAAATATATATATATACAAAGAGTTTTACTATGACTTTGGCAGTGCATGGCCGAACGAACCAAGTCTCGGGCCCTGGGAAGAATCATTTTAAAAGCCCGCCTCTTGGCATCGAAGAGAAAATTGTGCAGTTCAAGGTAATTTCCTACAATTCTACACATTTTGTCAAGGGGCAGAGGGATTTTGCTGTAGCTTTAAAGCTAATAACCTGCAATTATACAAAATGTGCCATAAGGCAGAGAGAACACATTGCAGTTTTAAAGCTTTAAAGCTTGGGTTTGATTCCCACGGGAGACCAGTACGAAAACGTTCCAAAAAAATTATACACTCACAACTGTAAGTCGCTCTTGATAAGAGCATCTGATAAATGATGTAAATGTAATGAATGTATGTTTTAAAAAATGGGGGGAATAGAAAAAGTATTGTGGTGGAGTGGATACTAATATCCCTGTGAGCCTCCCAGGACCATGTTACCCAGCGTTAAGAACATAAATTGTAGATGAATAATATTACATTGTATTGTATTGTATTACACCCTATAAACTTATTCCAGGGATCGCTTGTCCAAAATGTGTTTAATCTGTTGTTGCTATTAATATTCATTAAAAAAATATATATACACTACCAGTCAAAGTTTGGACACACCTACTCATTCTATTTTACCAAGAAGAAGAGTGATGGAGTGCTGCATCAGGTGACCTGGCCTCCACAATCCCACGACCTCAACCCAATTGAGATGGTTTGGGATGAGTCGGACGGCAGAGTGAAGGAAAAGCAGCCAACAAGTGCTCAGCATATGTGGGAACTCCTTCAAGACTGTTGGAAAAGCATTCCAGGTGAAGCTGGTTGAGAGAATGCCAAGAGTGTGCAAAGCTGTCATCAAGGCAAAGGGTGGCTATTTGAAGAATCTCAAATATAAAATATATTTTGATTAGTTTAACACATTTATGGTTACTACATAATTCCATATGTGTTATTTCATTGTTTTGATGTCTTCACTATTTTTCTACAATGTAAACATTTTAAAAAGAAAGAAAAACCCTTGAATGAGTAGGTGTGTCCAAACTTTTGACTGGTACTGTATATATATGTAAAAAAAGTAATAATCTTTCAGCACCCCTGTATTAACTTGCTAACACTTTACTTGACACCCAGCGTCATAACACATTATGACACGGTCCTAACCATGTCATAACAACTGACATAACTTGTCATAACCTGTCATAATATGGTCATAACACTGTCATGACCCATATATTTACACCTGTTGTGACATATATTCTGTTATTTTATGGCTGGTTATGACACCTACATAAGAGTGTCAAACCCCACATTTATCAAATGTGTTTTTTCCCTGCCAAGAAATGTCCTTTCGTTTGAAAGTTTGTTTCTTAATTCCTTTGTTGTTGTTGTAATGAATCTTTACAATCATGTTTTTTTTTTTTATCACTAGTAGAAAATACATTATGACCATCCTGTGTCACTTTACTTGGACTAAGAAAATGCACTTTATGACACTGTCAAGAAGCATTAGGATCATCCTGTGTCACTTTACTTGGACTAAGAAAATAAACTTTATGACGCTGTCAAGAAGCATTATGACCATCATAATCATATAAGCCAGATAGGCCTATCACGTACATGCCCTTATGTCAGTCATCAGTCACAAAGAGGGTGTTTTGTCTTGCTCCTGAAATCTCTTCCAGCATTCATCCCAGTCATCAGCAACAGAGCATTTGGGTAGGTGTAGGTATGACATCAATGTGTGCACAATTACAATGATAATTTAATATGTTCAATTTCAGAAAATGTTATATAAAATAAACATACTGTTGACAAGTAGGCTATGGTGTAATTGAATGTTCTGCCTTGTGTGGTAGGTTCCGTGGGTATTCACACTCTTATGTAGGTGTCATAACCAGACATAAAATCATGTTTATTTTTTATATTTTTTATTTTTTTTTAGTCATTTAGCAGACGCTCTTATCCAGAGCGACTTACAGGAGCAATTAGGGTTAAGTGCCTTGCTCAAGGGCACATCGACAGATTTTTCACCTAGTCAGCTCGGGGATTAGAACCAGCAACCTTTCGGTTACTGGCACAACGCTCTTAACCACTAAGCTACCTGCCGCCCCAATGCAATATACTGTATGTCACAACAGGTCTAAATATGTGTCATGACAGTGTTATGACCATATTATGACAGGTTATGACCATGCCATAAGGTGTTATGACTCTGGGCATCAAGTAAAGTGTTACCATTAACTTATACTGCCTGGTGATGACGCCAGGCAGGCCAAAACTCCCTCCCACCAAAACAGGCTGACATTTCAGGCAGTCTTTTCAAAAGCTCTTACACTAAAACGGCATTATCATAAATTTCACAATTTCACAGTATTATTCCAACCTCATGTTGTGAAATATATACTGAGTGTACAAAACATTAAGGACACCTGCTCTTTCCATGACAGACTGACCAGGTACACCAGGTGAAAGCTATGATCCCTTATTGATGTCACTTGTTAAATCCACTTCAATCAGTGTAGATGAAGGGGAGGAGATTTTAAGCCTTGAGACAATTAAGACATGGATTGTGTATGTGTTCCATTCAGAGGATGAATGGGCAAGACAAAATATGTAAGTGCCTTTGAACAGGGTATGGTAGTAGGTGCCAGGAGCACCAGTTTGTGTCAAGGACTGCAACAGTGCTGAGTTTTTCACAGTCAACAGTTTCCCGTGTGTGTCAAGAATGGTCCACCACCCAAAGGACATCCAGCCAACTTGACACAACTGTGGGAAGCATTGGCGTCAACATGGGCCAGCACCCCTGTGGAACGCTTTTGACACCTTGTAGAGTCCATGCCCCGACGAATTGAGGCTGTTCTGAGGGCTAAAGGGGTGGGGGTTCAACTCAATATTACGAAGGTGTCCTTAATGTTTTGTACACTCACACACAGGAAATCACGGTTTTGACTGCACTTGGCCTTTAAAAGGTTGACTACTTTTAGTCTGTGTCCATCGGTTAGTTTTTCACCGCAGCTGTATAGCCTCATCTCCAGGTCACTAAAGAGTTAAAACACACCCTTTTCAAACTCAAAAACAAATTTAAAACCAAACTCACACGTTTATGTGTCAAAAATCACACACCGGTGCTTGTGAGTCACACACGTCAAGATACAGGCAGATAGGTGTTACGTGCAAAGGGCATCCGATCCCTCAGTGATACCTGTCATGGCGGCTGCCTGTCTGAAGGCAGCAGAGTCTAGGGGAATTATATTCTTGTGCACCAGCTCCATGGGGCCAGGTCTCAGGGCCAGTTTGTCATTGAGGTCGTCTGCCAGGCGGGCTCTCTTCAGCCTCAGCTGAGCCTCCACAGACGATACGTCCCCTGCCGAGTCTAAATGTACACAGCAAGCAAAACCACACTATTAACTCCCTTGACTATTAACGTTTTTGTATTTGAGTTGATTAAGGCCAGTAGGGCTCGCTCCTCATCTGAATCTCCAGATGCGAAACATCCACAGATGACTTATACGTTTCCTGGTCCGAGCCCTGTACCAAGCAGCTCTCCCAAAATTGCAGCCGTAATGCCTAAGTGTCAGAGCTGGTGAGCTGGCTGGTGCCAGGTGCTCATAAAAGGTCTACATCTATATGGTTGAATCCTTTTTCTCCTCTCATGGAAGGCAGACAGACTTCCTCCACTGGATAAATAAATGGGTTAGAGATAATTAAAATGGATACTGTGATATGGGTAAGACTGCCTTGCACACACACTGCCCATTAATCCTATACAAATAATCCTGGGTTGGGTTGGCCCAATATCCATGCTTCTTTTAGGATGGATAACCTGCTGATGAGCTGTAGCCTGAGCTAGCTTGATTAATCAGCTGAGAGAAATAGTAACAGCACTTATTTGGTCAAATCTTTCATCGATGGCTGAAATCTAGACTATGTGATGGGAAACGAATGAATTGAATGATATTAAGCATATTTAATTGGCTCCTTTTAAGAACTATTGCTGTCTCATTAAGTCGCTTACATCTGTTGAACAAAAGCATCATAATTTTGTACAGACTACAAATTATAGCTACATCTAGATAGTCCAGAGTATTGCTACTGGTTACGATCACTGATCAAGATCATTTCCAAATATAGCAACTACTGGACTACTTTAAGAGTTAATGACCTTCATGAGTGAATATCCAAATACATGCCTAAAAGACAAAAAGTGAAGAAAGAAAGGAACACAGCAAAATTCGATCTGTAAATTGAACACTGTGGGTGTTAAATCTAACACTTTTGAAGTGTTTATATGAGAACTACCAGAAAGTATTGAATTTACACTTTTCAAAGTGTTTACCTTTTAACACCGATACTTTCCAACACCAGTGGCATTAATATGGAACACTAACTCAGTGTTAAAGGTACACAGTTATGGGTTTCACTAATCCCTTGTATTTAACACTTTAGAATTCGATTTTTACACTAGGTCAGTGTTAAAGGTACATCAGCCGCGTAGGTACGGGCCCGGGCCCACCCAATCAAATTGAGCAAAAAATAATATTATTATAATATTTTTTTCTGCTCTCTTCTTGTCAGTGTTCCAAATTGGCAGAGGTGGGTAGTAACACGTTACAAGTAATGCGTTACATGTACTTAAGTACATTTGTGCTTGTAACGGCACAACCGAGGGGGAGGAGAATGGGCCAGCCAAGAAAAGAAAAGACCCTTCAAAGTGTAAAGGAGTGGTTCGGAAGAGAAGGAGAATGGAGGGGAAATCCTACCTTAGCAGGAAAAAGATGATTGAGTTGACTATGGCAATTGATATTTGCACTATTTGATTATTTATTACTTACATGATTCTTACCTGAATACCTACCTTGATGTTTAATTCCATGCTGAAATGTGTCTGATTTGCATACTAGCAACATGATTGATAGTGACATTTCGATGTTGTTTGACTGTTGTAACACCTACCTGATCCTCCTTGATCCTTCATTCTGAGTAGAAAATGTAACATCACACTTGGTGTAAATCTTTTTAGTACACATTCACCATCACATGTACTTGAAATTATATTGTGAAATAAATGTTCATTAATGATATTGAAATGTTGAAATTATTCCAAACTCTCGAGTACCATTTACCTTTCTATGAAATTGAACACATTGATACAGTAAATATTAAGTAATCTTTGAAAAGGACCATCATTGAAACTGTACAGCCTATGGACTTTGTTTTATGTTAGTCTTCATTGGAGACTACCTGTGCTGGAGGACATCTGCAATTTAGCATTTTTATAAGGATCCCCATTAGCTGCTGCTAATGCAGCCGCTACTCTTCCTGGGGTCCACAAGATGTTGCTGGCTTAAATAATAATTTAATGTGAAATCAATTGCACTAAGTTGTTGTTCTTTTTGTTTGCTGTCACAGTTTACCAGGTGTAAAAAATATCCAAACTAAATTTGTAACTAGTACTTACACTATATATAAACAAAAGTATGTGGACATGCCTTCAAATTAGTGGATTCGGCTATTTCAGCCACACCCGCTGCTGACAGGTGTATAAAATCAAGCACACAGCCATGCAATCTCCATACTAAACATTGTCAGTAGAAAGGCCTTACTGAAGAGCTCAGTGACTTTCAATGTGGCACCGTCATAGGATGCCACCTTTCCAGCAAGTCAGTTTGTCAAATTTATGCCCTGCTAGAGCTGCCCCGGTCAACTGTAAGTGCTGTTATTGTGAAATGGAAATGTCTAGGAGCAACAACGGCTCAGCCGCGAAGTGGTAGGCCACACAAGCTCACAGAACGGGACTGCGAGTGCTGAAGCGTGTAAAAATTGTCTGTCCTCGGTTGCAACACTTACTACCGAGTTCCAAACTGCCTCAGGAAGCAACGTCTGCACAAGAACTGTAAGTGCAAGAACTGTATGCACACATGACCTCATGTGTTCTCGCATACCCCGAGAGCATCTGGTCAGCGGGGTGGTGGCACAGGAATCCTCATCTCTCCCAAGTTGACATTCTCTCTTTTTCCCCTGACCCATCTGTCTATTTCCTCATTTGAATTCCATGCTGTCACAGTCACTAGCCCATTCAAGCTTAACATCCTTATCATTTATCGCCCTCCAGGTTCCCTTGGAGAGTTTATCAATGAGCTTGACGCCTTGATAAGTTCCTTTCCTGAGGATGGTTCACCCCTCACAGTTCTGGGTGACTTTAACCTCCCTACGTCTACCTTTGACTCATTTCTCTCTGCCTCCTTCTTTCCACTCCTCTCCACTTTTGACCTCACCCTCTCACCGCCCCCCCCTACTCACAAGGCAGGCAATACGCTTGACCTCATCTTTACTAGATGCTGTTCTTCTACTAATCTCACTGCAACTCCCCTCCATGTCTCCGACCACTACTTTGTATCCTTTTCTCTCTCGCTCTCCTCCAACACTACTCACTCTGCCTCTACTCAGATGGTAATGCGCTGTCGCAACCTTCTCTCTCTCCCGCTACTCTCTCCTCTTCCATCCTATCATCTCTTCCCTCTGCTCAATCCTTCTCCCTCCAATCTCCTGATTCTGCCTCCTCAACCCTCCTCTCCTCCCTTTCTGCATCCTTTGACTCTCTATGTCCCCTATCCTCCCGGCCGGCTCGGTCCTCCCCTCCTGCTCCGTGGCTTGACGACTCATTGCGAGCTCACAGAACAGGGCTCCGGGCAGCCGAGCGGAAATGGAGGAAAACTAGACTCCCTGCGGACCTGGCATCTTTTCACTCCCTCCTCTCTACATTTTCTTCCTCTGTTTCTGCTGCTAAAGCCACTTTCTACCACTCTAAATTCCAAGCATCTGCCTCTAACCCTAGGAAGCTCTTTGCCACCTTCTCCTCCCTGCTGAATCCTCCTCCCCCTCCCCCCTCCTCCCTCTCTGTGGATGACTTCGTCAACCATTTTGAAAAGAAGGTTGACGACATCCGATCCTCGTTTGTTAAGTCAAATGACACTGCTGGTCCTGCTCACACTGCCCTACCCTATGCTTTGACTTCTTTCTCCCCTCTCTCTCCAGATGAAATCTTGCGACTTGTGATGGCCGGCCGCCCAACAACCTGCGCGCTTGACCCTAACCCCTCCTCTCTTCTCCAGACCATTTCCAGAGACCTTCTCCCTTACCTCACCTCGCTCATCAACTCATCCTTGACCGCTGGCTATGTCCCTTCCGTCTTCAAGAGAGCGAGAGTTGCACCCCTTCTCAAAAAACCTACACTCGATCCCTCCGATGTCAACAACTACAGACCAGTATCCCTTCTTTCTTTTCTCTCCAAAACTCTTGAGCGTGCCGTCTTTAGCCAACTCTCTTGCTATCTCTCTCAGAATGACCTTCTTGATCCAAACCAGTCATGTTTCAAGACTGGTCATTCAACTGAGACTGCTCTTCTCTGTGTCACGGAGGCTCTCCGCACTGCTAAAGCTAACTCTCTCTCCTCTGCTCTTGTCCTTCTAGACCTGTCTGCTGCCTTTGATACTGTGAACCATCAGATCCTCCTCTCCACCCTCTCCGAGTTGGGCATCTCCGGCGCGGCTCACTCCTGGATTGCGTCCTACCTGACAGGTCGCTCCTAACAAGTGGCGTGGCGAGAATCTGTCTCCGCACCACGTGCTCTCACCACTGGTGTCACCCAGGGCTCAATTCTAGGCCCTCTCCTATTCTCGCTATACACCAAGTCACTTGGCTCTGTCATATCCTCACATGGCCTCTCCTATCATTGCTACGCAGACGACACACAACTAATCTTCTCCTTTCCCCCTTCTGATAACCAGGTGGCGAATCGCATCTCTGCATGTCTGGTAGACATATCAGTGTGGATGACAGATCACCACCTCAAGCTGAACCTCGGCAAGACGGAGCTGCTCTTCCTCCCAGGGAAGGACTGCCCGTTCCATGATCTCGCCATCACGGTTGACAACTCTGTTGTGTCCTCCTTCCAGAGTGCAAAGAGCCTTGGCGTGACCCTGGACAACACCCTGTCGTTCTCCGCTAACATCAAGGCGGTGACCCGATCCTGTAGGTTCATGCTCTACAACATTCGGAGAGTACGACCCTGCCTTACACAGGAAGCGGCAGAGGTCCTAATCCAGGCACTTGTCATCTCCCGTCTGGATTACTTCAACTCGCTGTTGGCTGGGCTCCCTGCCTGTGCCATTAAACCCCTACAACTCATCCAGAATGCCGCAGCCCGTCTGGTGTTCAACCTTCCCAAGTTCTCTCACGTCACCCCGCTCCTCCGCACACTCCACTGGCTTCCAGTTGAAGCTCGCATCTGCTACAAGACCATGGTGCTTGCCTACGGCGCTGTGAGGGGAACGGCACCTCCGTACCTTCAGGCTCTGATCAGTCCCTACACCCAAACGAGGGCATTGCGTTCATCCACCTCTGGCCTGCTGGCCCCCCTACCTCTGCGGAAGCACAGTTCCCGCTCAGCCCAGTCAAAACTGTTCGCTGTTCTGGCACCCCAATGGTGGAACAACCTCCCTCACGACGCCAGGACAGCGGAGTCACTCACCACCTTCCGGAGACACTTGGAACCCCACCTCTTTAAGGAATACCTGGGATAGGATAAAGTAATCCTTCTACCCCCCCCCCCCCCCCAAAAAAAGAAAAACATATTGTAAAGTGGTTATCCCACTGGCTATAAGGTGAATGCACCAATTTGTAAGTCGCTCTGGATAAAAGCGTCTTCTAAATGACATATTATTAAGAACTGTTCGTCGGGAGCTTCATGAAATGGGTTTCCATGGCCGAGCAGCCACACACAAGCCTAAGATCAACATGCGCAATGCCAAGCATTGGCTGGAGTGGTGTAAAGCTCGCCGCCATTGGACTCTGGAGCAGTGGAAACGCATTCTCTGGAGTGATGAATCACGCTGGGTTTGCCAGGAGAACGCTACCTGCCCGAATGCATAGTGCCAACTGCAAAGTTTGGTGGAGGAGGAATATGGTGTGGGGCTGTTTTTCATGGTTCAGGCTAGGCCACTTAGTTCCAGTGAAGGGAAATTTTAACGCTACAGCATACAATGACATTCTAGATGATTCTGTGCTTCCAACTTTGTTTCAGCATGACAATGCCCCCGTGCACAAAGTGAGGTCCATACAGAAATGGTTTGTCGAGATCAGTGTGGAAGAACTTGACTGTCCTGCACAGAGCCCTGACCTCAACCCCATCAAACACCTTTGGGATGAATTGGAACGCCAACTGCGAGCCAGGCCTAATTGGCCAACATAAGTGCCCGACCTCACTTATGCTCTTGTGGCTGAATGGAAGCATGTTCCCACAGCAATGTCCCAACATCTAGTGGAAAGCCTTCCCAGAAGAGTGGAGGCTGTTTTGGCGGCAAAGGGGGGACCAACTCCAAATTAATGTCCATGATTTTGGAATGAGATGTTTGACAAGCAGGTGTCCACATACTTGTAGTCATATAGTGTAAGTAGTTTTCTGACCGGATACATTTTCTCTTACTTGAGTAGTTTATTCAGAGGGCTACTTCTACTTTTACTTGAGTAAATTACAATCTAGGTAACTTTACTGTATGTAAATTTACTTACATACAGATTTTCAGTACTCCACCCACCTTTTCAAATAAGACATTATTTGTCTTTTTACCTAAACATGCAAACACCATCAGATAGAATTCATAGCAAGCAGTGGACTGGAATGACATTCAGATTAACTGGAATGACATTCCCTCTCATGTGATGGGTGGCAAAAAAGAACTAACTGAAAGCAAGACCCCCAATAAGCCATGAATATGACTGCATTGAGGCATATGTCACTGTGCTTCTATGGCTATATGCACCATGCCACTGCCTACTTCATTAGTTCATTTAGCAAACAAGTCAACACACCTATATTTTAGTCTCATGGCAAAATGTGCAGAATAGCATGATATTAGCAATAAAACTGAACATTTGTATCTTTGCCCCATGGCAAAATGTGTAGAATTGCATAATTGCAACACATGTCTAGCTACACTCATGAGGTACACTTATGGTGTTCACTGATACCTTTACAGCAAATTATCCAGTGTTAAATCAGCAGAGTTCATTATCTATACGGGTCCACACTTTTCAGTGTTAAATTAGCAAACTGTTTAGTGTAAAGCCTTATTTGCATATTTCCCAGAGTGCCTTGCCTTTCGAGTGAATTGTAGAGTTACCACCCATGACTGTATTTGTTAGTGACAGGGACATGGTTGTTTCATTCATCAATTTTCAGTCCAGTGGCCTTCACCAAGTGTGATCCTAAGCGAATATGTTATCATTAAATTGTATTCCTTAACACAATACAACACATAATTTATAAGGCCTTATTTTGAGGGTCTAGTTTTACCCTAATACAGTGGCCTGAAACTCATGGTTTACAGGTCACATCAAGCCTGCAAGTCACATTATTCTGGCTTGCAAAGTGATTTGTAATTCCTATTGAAATCCAGCCAGAGTGGGGATATCCAACATTCAGAATGACTGCCGGGAAGAATAAGATATGAGACTACTTAAAGCATCTAAACTGGAACAACCATTTCAGTAACGGGTGCAATAAGTCCAAGTAACATTGGATTAGTTTATTAAAATGTATGTTATTTATAATTGAGTAGCATAAGATGAATCAATTAATCAATCAATGTACATGCAAAAGCATAGATATTGAAACAAACAATTCTAAAAATCAACCTGCAATAGCGCATGCTGGGAAATATGATAATGATGGCCATGGTTTTGGTTTAACACTGGTTATTAACAACAACACTGGCGTTCTTTTACAACAATGAGTGTTAATTTCACACTTACAAAGTTAATTTAACACCTAAATCAACACTAGAAATGTTACACTGAAAATTCAATACTAGGTCAAATTTGACACCCTGACTGAACAACAGTATTTTTAAACAACATCTTAAAAAGCAATACCAGCTGGCATTCATAGTAACACAAAGTAACACCACATCAACACCAAAACTGCCCTCACCAGGATATATGAACACTGGCGATTTTGCTGTGAAGGAAGGCAGTAAGAAAGGAAAGATAGAAAGAAGGGAGGAAGGAAAGATTTATGAGTAATTGACCGGGGCCTTCAGTGTCCTTCCCTAGAGGATGCAGGGATCACCTGCTGTCCTGGTCTGTCCGGGCATGGTTTGTCCTGGCGTAACAGTGGTCATGTTGCTAACCAGCCACATGGGATGCGATGGTGAGATCACTGTCTGTTAATACACCATCTGCCCCGGCCTGTCACTCACTGTGTCCGTTTCTCTCACTCTGACTCGCACATGACTCTAACCTGACGTAAGGGCTGCAGAAGCTTTATAGAGATGCATAGAGACTAAATAAAAGTCTCTCCAGCACAACACTGTCCTGATATAAGGCCTGCACAGCTACTTCATATCAACTCTCCACGTAATATACAAAAAACATATAACAACACTCTCCATGACATTAGAGCTGCACAGATTACATCACTCTCCAATGCAACAATGTAAGCGCTGTCCAGACACTGAATAACAACACAGCAGGACATTAGTGTTTTTACATAGTTCTCCAGACTATTATCTCTAATAGAAACATACCCTGTAGTATGAGTCAGTCTACTTTACAGTTGGCACCAAGTTAAAACATCCTAAAGCTAAACTAAAACCCACTATTTACTTTCTGTCTAATGTAAACCTCACTTCATATCTCAATCTTATGTACAGTATATGGTGCATTAATGCAGTAGAATAAACTATACAGTACTATTCATCGTTTATCCATTGGCGCTATGGAATAAAGAAAAAGTACCACATCTAGGGGAATGGAGATTTGTGGTGAAACGACACACTTATCGTGTTAGAGTAGAGGACTTAGAGTGTGTTGTGTGTGTGTGTGTATGTGGACCCTTCCTTCTCCGCCAACCACACGTCAGAGTTGAGAGGCAGTGTCTCACTCTCTGTGTGTGTGTGTGTGTGGGTGGGTGAGTGAGTGCGTGTGTGTGTGGACTCTTCTTCAGCCAGCCACAAGCCAGAGAGCCCTGAGAGGCCGAAGCAGCACTAGAGATTCTAATAAACACCAGATGTTCTCTGGGTAATATATACACACACCCTACGCCATGTCCATCTCACACACACACACACGCACACAATACTGATAATGGTATTCTGTCAAACATTGAAAAACAATATTAGTAAAAATGAGCCTTATTTACGTACTAAAACTGCACAGAATGAGAAATCACATTCTCTCTCCATCACACCGTGAGAGGCTTGGCTTTGACTGCCCAGTCCCCTGTCCTGTGAAGGATAATAAAATGTGTATGTGTGTTTGTGTGTGTGTGCAACCAGTGTTAAGTGTGCGAGGGAACGGAATCCAGAGGCCCGGCATGGCCTATCAGTTTCTGGGAGTCTGCCGGAGATAAAGCAGCAAGGGGCAACGTGATTGGTCGACAGGGCAAATACTATTTTAGAAGAATTTTTCGATTGGCCGTTTATCTGCTGATTGTATGCGAGAGGTCCGCAGTACACATGGAAAGGGTTTTTGAAGATTTCTCTGAGTGCCGTCTATTAACACACATACAGATGCATGGGCACACGCACACACTGTGGCTAGGCCTCTGGATTGCATTCCCCCTGCACACACACTTACCACTGGTTATCTCACTGCTGGAGCCCCAGTGAAACGAATGTCAAACCGTGCCAGAGAGATAGCATTCAACAACCTTCCCTACTACACTACAACCCCCTAACCCCAGCCTGCAGCCGTTTATAAATACTCAGGCTAGTGCACTCACACAGGCTACAACTCTGGACTGTATTGTGGAGATGACTCGTGACTGGCTTCTCTCACAGACGTTAGCCAGTTTGTAATATAGCCCTAATTATTATGAGCATTAAATGCAGATTAAATATACCTGTTTCGTGTGTGCATGTGTGTGTGCGCGCCTTTCTACCTAGCTGTCTCCCTGCCTGTCTGTTTGTCTGATACTCCCTTACTGTCTCACTGTGCAAGATGATTCAAGGCTTCCACATAGATCACAGACCATAGATCAGCTGTAATATGGTGTTATCGGGATAGAGGTGATCATAGATCATATATCAGCTATAACATATTATGGTGTTAGAGGTATAGATCCTAGATCAGCTTGAACATGGTGTTATCAGGATAGATGGGTCTCTGGTTACATTGTTAAGGACTACGTTTTGTTATCATGAGGTAAGTGTGTCGGCTCGTAGAAGCGAGGGCCATGTAGCACGTCGTGTTTCATCGCCGTCGTCAGTTGCAAGTTAAATCTCTCTTTTTTTCTCTCTCTCTCTTTCTCTCACTCGCTCTAGTAATACAGTACATGGTGTCACACACACTTATGAGCTGTGTGTGTGTGTGTGTGTGCGTATGCATGTGTATGTGTACATATGCATGTGTCTTCATGTGTAAAAGAGTGTTACTCACGAGGCATGATGCCTTGGTCTGCAAGCTGCTCTCGAGTCCTCCTCTGCTGAAGTCTTAACTGCAGAACTACAGGGGGAGAGATGGAGAAGGGAGGGAGACAGAGAGATGAGGGAGGGCAGAAAAGGGCGAAGGAAGGAGATACAGAGGAGGGGTAGAGAGACTGAGTATGCTACTAATGTCAGATGACTACCGTAGCAGCAGAGAAAGTATTGTTATGGTTGTGTGACGGTGAGAGAATCGGGTTTGACAGTTTCATGAACCAACATCAATGAAGTTTCAGTGATAGAACACACCACTGTTTAAAAGTTCTCAAAGTTCTGATGCTACCGTCCTCAAAACAAGCTTCATGCCAATCTCTCTGTGTGCCAATCTTTCTGTGCGGCAATTACGTAGAAGAGTTGCACAGACACACAAAACAAGGAAGAAATGGCGATGTGGGCTGACAAATATTTCTGTGAACAGGATGTAGGGAATGATGAACACAGCTCCTGGCCTTTAAACAGATCTGCTAGGCAGTGTGTGGTCTGGGAGGGCGTGCATCTGTCTGCGTTCTGACAAACACACTGGCCCATGTCTCCCGAGCTCCCCTTAACCTCTATCCAAAGCCCCTTGTGTCTGCCAGAATGTGTGTGTGTGTGTGTGTGTGTGTGGGGGGGGGTTATCACTCTTAGCTGCTCTTTGGTTGGAGTGGACCGCTGAATGGACAGAGCTGCTACGTAGTCTAAGAGATCTGTTTCATCAATACGCCAGGGAAACACTGTGACACATACCCATTGATGTTTAAGGAGTACTGTATGTATTGGTCTGTGTGTGTGTGTTGGCTTTATCTCTCCCTCCTCTCAGGCCATCTACCTCTGTTTCATAATGACACACACAATTCTCTAAACATCTGATTGAGTTTACAGCCCCGAGCCGTGACCTCCTGCCCTGTACATCAGATGGCAGCAGCACAGCCATTCACTCTGACTGGACACTGGGACAAAAAAATGCAAACCATTTTTCAGTATAGTACTCAAATTCTTTGAATCTCTCTCTTTAGCTCTTCTCTTCCTCTCTCTTTCTGTCAATGGATATGTTACCCACCCCACTGGATCCCAGCCAGGTTTAATACAATTATTCTTAATACCTTATGTATCTATAAATATGTGATTAATATCTTAAACAGCTCATAAATAGCCCGTCCAGTTGTCAAAAGGGCCTGTGTCCCATGTCAGGAGAGTCTGCTCACTGCTCTGGTGATATCAATTACTGGTACAGCAATTAACATTGACTGTCCAATAATGTCTATCAGTCTAATCAAATCAAAATTATTCCTGGAGCAAAAAGACACGGCAACACAGTCACAGCAACTCACAGTCATAACGACTATGGCACAGCTGTTGTCAAAGCAGCTGCGATGCTCCTGGAGAGGTCAAAGGGTATATAGTTAGGGGTTTCCTCTAAAGAGGAGTTCCCCAAACAAGACTAAGATTTCTAAAATGCCACTAACCTGAGAGATGATTCTCTCCATCTATCTCTCTCTCTCTCATCTCCCACACATTCACTCACAGCGCAAATAAACACACACCCTTGCGCCTCCACACACTTACATTTATGGCATTAGGGCAAATCATTTTCAGATCCATCCTCACCCTGTCCTTCGTGATTCTTGGAAGTGTGGTGCCTGTCAGTGTGTAACAGAGTTGGCTCTGAGCTGATTTATAGTTACTACCCTGCTTTAATATTACCACCAACTGGCCCTCTGAAATCAGACAGAGATAGCACAGACACACCAACACTACTGTTAATCACAACTAAATTCAGGGAGAGAGCTATAGAGATACAATAACCCTTGTTTAAGTAGGAAAGCTTGGTATTCCATATAATAAAAACATGCTAGATGAACACTACTGGGAGGTTATATCAGGGTTTATAACAAGGTTATGTTTATAACAGAACCTACCATTTATACCTCCATGAAACTCTCCAGAGGCAGAAGGCATGGACAAATGTAATAAAATACAAAAAATCTAATTCAACACGTTGAGCCTAGATTTTGTGTTGACATAATATACAACTCCAACATCTCTGTCCTGTACAGTTATGTAATGCTAGTGAGAAGCATGCGTGCACACACACACACACACACACACACACACACACACACACACACACACACCCCTGGGACCCCTCTGAGATTCTTATCCCTCGCTGCTAGAATATCTTACCAGTAGTAGTTCCCATAGCTTACTCTCTGTGACCCAGCATGTAAGACTAAACAGTCTCCCCACATCAGCAGGGCATTAATAACCAGTCTATCAGCCTAATGTGTGTGTGTCACAGCAACACCAAACACCAAATCCATGAGCCGCTGCCGTGTGAAAGTCTCTCTGTCTGGCCATACCACTACAATGACTCCAGCCCTTACATCTCTCTCTCCTTCTCTCTCCATCCCTCTCTCGCTCTCCCCCCAGAGCCCAGAGGTAATTTCCCAGTGCACAGTTGCTGGTCTAAACAACACAGAGGAAAAGCACAATTTAGCCTGCGATTGCTGGTAAGCAATTACCGCGCTGAGTGCAGAGAGATTGCACTGAAGTCAAATAAAGAGAGAGAAAGAGAGCTGGTCAGAGCCTTTCAACTATTGTGGTTCCCTACGTTTTGTTCACAGTGAAATGAATCACTGGATAAAATGCTGGTTGACTGTAAACCGTGTGTATCAAACTGTGACTGAGCAGGACAGGGAGAAAGTCCCAAGCATTAGACTGTAGCTCTGGCTGTCAGTAACATTCCCTTCAGGGAGGGGGCAGTATTGTTCACAGTACAGACATCTACATAGAGACAGAGTTGCAAGATAAAGAGTAGACTGTATATATACACGAGACATAGACAGAAGAAGAGAGAGAGATCGAGAGAGAAGTTTGTGTGTGTGTGTGCGCGCGCATGTGTGTGTGTTTAAGTGTATGAGAAAGAACAGAGATAGAGGGATATACAAGAAGAAGCCCAAACAGCTGCTGTGTGTTAGAAGGGTTTATATCAGTACTGTAGTCCAGGCAGGTAAGGTCACCAACACACCACACACACACCGCTCTCATCACAGCCTAATTATGATAACCTTTAACCTTGCACTATTCTCTATCAGAACCTTGAGGGTTTAAGTGTCAGAACGTCACTTGCTGCTTTTCTTCAAAAGCAAACAAGTGCATGAACCTGTACAAGAGAACTCTTGGAAACAAGTGTACAAGGTTGGGGTCGATTCCATTTCAATTCAAATATTTTATTTTCAATTAGGATTTTAGCTGTTCTTGAACTGGAATTTTAGTTCACTTCCCGAATGAACTAAATCTAAATGGGATCGACCCCCAACCACACACGTACCCTCAGTCACGTGTTTTCACTTTTACGACAAAGCATCTATACACCATAGCATCCATAGAGCAGAGCAACGTGATTAAAGGGTGGCACCACTGATGGGTGGTATCCTCCATGAACTCTGTGATGACGGAGTCTCTCTGCTCCTCCTCAACAACATTATCAGCTGGCCCTACTAAATTACACACACCTGTCATCCAACCTCCCTCATCCTCTGTGCTCTGCTGCACGGGAGGCAATGCAAATCATACTCTACCACAGATGAAGGATAAAGAAAGAGCATGTACCGGTACTACTGTACACTATCAACAAAATACAAGTATTGACGGTTGGACAAACGGGATTGAACAAATACATGTTTCTTATTCCACGCAAGTGCAAACATTGTATCATACATTACATCAACAAAGTGCCAGTCCAAAGGGTTGAATGAACAAATGACTGGACAATTGCATAGGTGATTACCGATAGGTGAGTAGAAATGAAAAGAGACACACACACAGAGTATAGGATCTTACCTGATCTAAACTTGCTTCGTATCAGTATGGAGTGTTCAGAGCCAAGTAGAGTCATAATGCTCACAGTATGGTTCCAGTGTTCAGGAGGGAAAAATAAAACTGGCACAAGCGACAGGACAGGACACACACTTTCACTTCAATGACCCTGCCTCTTCCTGGGACCAGAGACCGAGACCAGAGCTGGCCAAACGCTCGTCATCAACAACACAACATCTATTACAAGAAAATAAGAAAAAAGGTGGTGTATCTCTTGTATCGCTTCACTCCTCTCTCTCTCTCTCTCTCTCTCTCTCTCTCTCTCTCTCTCTCTCTCTCTCTCTCCTCTTCTCTCGCTCTCTCTATTCTCTTCTCTATCTCACTCCTTCGCTCTCCCTAGGGTAGCTGTGGGAGTCGGACAGTGAGGCAGACTTTGGTCCCATGTAGCTCTGAGCTCTGAGTCCACGCCAGAGAGAGTAGAGTGATATGCCATCTGCTGGGAGGAGCTAACCACTGAGGCTTCCCATAGCCCCTCCCACAGTTCCCCTAACCCCTCCTCCAGTAGGTAATGATGTCCTCTGCACGGACTAGGAGCTAAAGGTTCTGGTAGCTCCTCCTCCTAGGGAGAGGGAGCCAAGAGGACTGCAGGCTGGAGGGCTGGACTGGAGACTCCCCCAGACCTTCTGAATATGTTACTAGTCTGACACTGCACACACAGAGAGATTCAGACACACACATATACATACACAGACAGACAGGCTGATATACTGACTGTACACAGACACACAACCCCCACCCCAACACACACACTTACAGAATATACACAATTCATTTAGACTATCACACGGGACAAAAAGAAAGCTTTTAAAAAAGGCACACTACCTGTGTCAAAACGACTGGCGTTGATGTGTACAGTGAGTAGTAGTATAACTCTCCAGTCAGTAATCAACAAGGCTTCCCTTTCTCCATCTCCCACATACCAGCCTAGCATTTGTCAGTCTCTCTCTCGTTCGCTCTCTCTCTCTCTCTCTCTCTCTCTCTCTCTCTCTCTCTCTCACCAATCTGCTCTGCGTGTCTGCTCTCCTCAGAGACTACAAGAAAAGCTCCATAACAACTGTTTTACAGATCAACCAGGGCTAGTTTTACACATCTCTCAACACTCAACCCACTCACATCATCACTCAACTCCCAACTCCTAACTGCTCAAGGCCTCTTTCAGTTCAGATAACATAAACCGACATACAGCTACGAAACATACTTTACTATACTCAACTACACTCACAGAGGCCTTGCTTTGGGAACTTTAGCTAAAGTCAGAGTCCTATAACATCTTAGTTCAGTTCCATGGGGTCTTACCTGGTGTCCATGGCTGCTGTTGGTCTGACAGGGCAGCAGGTGTAAGTGTGTGTGTTGTTTCAGAAGGCTACTGTTCCCAAATAAACCTTCACCAGCTACAGCTGGGAATGTGGCTGAATGCTCTTGATGTCACTGTCACTGTCCCTTAGCCTTGGCTGTTCCCATCACCATCCCTGGGTCCTACAGTATCTGGCCCAATTCTTACACAGGAGCAAGATGCACACATCAAAACTATCCAAAGTAAATAACACAGTGTCTGATAGTATACGTCTCCTCACGTTAAAACTCCTATAACCTCGGCTGAACATGGTACACTAAAGCCTACTTGGGTTTAATGACTAAGGAATTCATACATATAAAACATATAATAATTTAAAACAATAAATGACATCCAATTGAAATGAAAATCGTAACTGCTCGCCATGGCTATGACGTGTGTTGGACTGGACTCTCATAGACTTACAATAGTAAAGTCAAATATTTATGTAAGGACATCTTGGCCTGCAAATCCACTGAGTCCTCTCTGACAGTCCTGGGCACTCAGTGCCTTACACACACACGCATGCACACACGGCTCCTGGCCTCCCTAATTAGCAGGTGAGAGTGCTTAAAGGGAGGGTTGGTGGTTGGGTCTGACAGTGTACACACACAGCATGGGAGGGAGATTCCTGGGGAGGTCACCCAGTCCTGGACTAATCCTCCCCTTTAATTGGGCCGTGTGTCAACGGACGTGACAAGTCTCATCTGAACTGTCTGGAGCCTCCGTATACTCTATGTGTGTGTGTGGTGTGTGTCTCCTCAGGAAGAGATTCATTACCTTAGGGTTATGATTTATGTTTGTGTACATAGTACAGCATTAACTGGCCCCCATACCCTCTACACAGTATAATGGTCATTTTAGACACGCTACACCGTCATAATAAAAGTAATGTGTACTCAGTGCCAATAACATACAGTACTGTAACTGTAGTTTTTTTTCTCGTTTAACTCATCAGCAAGGTTAACCAAGAACTAGACTGTTGTTTACTGGCCAACTGTGCAGACAGCTTTATCAAAACATTAATATTGTGAACATTTAGTGTACACTTGCTTTCTAGTGTTACAGATACAGGGGGAAATGTCTCATTTAAGAGTTGGGAGATCAAAAAAATGGAATAATATGAAGTGAAAATGATGTACAGCGCATTCAGAAAGTATTCAGACCCCTTTACCTTTTCCACATTTTGTTACGTTACAGCCTTATTCTATAATGGATTAAATCGTTTTCCCCCCTCATCAATCTACACACAATACCCCATAATGACAGAGCAAAAACAGGTTTTTAGAATTTTTTTGCAAACGTATAAAAAAACAAACACCTGAAATATCACATTTACATAAGTATTCAGACCCTTTACTCAGTACTTTGTTGAAGCACCTTTGTCAGCGATTACAGCCTCGAGTCTTCTTGGGTATGGCGCTACAAGCTTGGCACACCTGTATTTGGGGAGTTTCTCCCATTCTTCTCTGCAGATCCTTTCAAGCTCCATCAGGTTGGATGGGGAGCGTTGCTGCACAGCTATTTTCAGGTCTCTCCAGAGATGTTAGATCGGATTCAAGTTCGGGCTTTGGCTGGGCCACTCAAGGACATTCAGAGACTTGTCCTGATGCCACTCCTGCATTGTCTTGGCTGTGTGCTTAGGGTCGTTGTCCTGATGGAAGGTAAACCTTTGCCCCAGCGCTCTGGAGCAGGTTTTCATCAAGGATCTCTCTGTACTTTGCTCTGTTCATCTTTCCCTCGATCCTGACTAGTCTCCCAGTCCCTGCCGCTGAAAAACATCCCAACACCGTAGGGATGGTGCCAGGTTTCCTCCAGATGTGACGCTTGGCATTCAAGCCAAAGAGTTCAATCTTGGTTTCATCAAACCAGAGAATCTTGTTTCTCATGGTCTGAGAGTCTTTAAGTGCCTTTTGGCAAACTCCAAGCGGGCTGTCATGTGCCTTTTACTGAGGAGTGGCTTCCATCTGGCCCCTCTACCATAAAGGCCTCATTGGTGGAGTGCTGCAGAGATGGTTGTCCTTCTGGAAGGTTCTCCCATCTCCACAGAGGAACTCTGGAGCTCTGTCAGAGTGACCATTGGGTTCTTGGTCACCTCCCTGACCAAGGCCCTTCTTCCCCGATTTCTCTGTTTTCTCTAGGAAGAGTCTTGCTGGTTCCAAACTTCTTCCATTTAAGAATGATGCAGGACACTGTGTTCTTGGGGACCTTCAATGCTGCAGACATTTTTTGGTTGTAGGCCTCCAGGTGTCTTTTATACAGGTAACAAGCTGAGATTAGGAGCACTCCCTTTAAGAGTGTGCTCCTAATCTCAGCTCGTTACCTGTATAAAAGACACCTGGAGGCCAGAAATCTTTCTGATTGAGAGGGGGTCAAATACTTATTTCCCTCATTAAAATGCTAATCAATTTATAACATTTTTGACATGCGTTTTTCTGTATTTTTTTGTTGTTATTCTGTCTCTCACTGTTCAAATAAAACTCCATTAAAATTATAGACTGATCATTTCTTTGTCAGTGGGCAAACGTACAAAATCAGCAGGGGATCAAATACTTTTTTCCCTCACTGTATAGACAGGTGTGTGCCTTTCCAAATCATGTCCAATCAATTGAATTTACCACAGGTGGACTACAATCAAGTTGTAGAAACATCTCAAGGATGATCAATGGAAACAGGATGCACCTGAGCTCAATTTCGAGCCTCGTAGCAAAGGGTCTGAATACTTATGTAAATAAGGTATTTCTGTTTTTTCAAAACAATAGCACTAACCCAGCTTTTGTTTATTTCACTACACTCTTAGAAGTAAAGGTGCCTGGAAGAACCTATTGGGTTGCCACACCGGCTGTCACGCCCTGGCTTTGGGGACTCTTTAATGTTGAGCCAGGGTGTAGTTTCTATGTTTAGTTTTCCAGGTTTCTGTTCTAGTATGTTGTATGTTCTATGTTCAGGTTCTAGATCATGTATTTCTATGTTGGCCGGGGTGGTTCCCAATCAGAGGCAGCTGTGGCTTGTTGTCTCTGATTGGGAACCATACTTAGGCAGCCTGTTTTGCACTTGTCATTTGTGGGATCTTGTTCCGGAGAGGTTTGTGTTTGTTAACCTTAGGACTTCACGTATCGTTTTGTTGTTTTTGTATATTTGTATAAGTACTCATTAAAAGATGTACGCATATCACGCTGCGCCTTGGTCCACTTCTTACGACGAGCGTGACAGAAGATCCCACCAAATAAGGACCAAGCAGCGTGTCCAGGAGCAAACGCCGGAGGTAACGCTAGTGGATGTCCTCCTCGGTTGGGGGAAGATCACCGAGGAGGAGGCCGTCCGCTACCGGAGGGCGATGAGGGAGGATGCCCAGACAGGCGAGAGGCAACCCCAATAAAACATTTTGGGGGGGCACACGGCATGGACGACGGGGCTGCGGGAGGCAGCTACAGGGCGAGTTTGTGGATTAGGAGAGGAGGCCACCAGGTTTGGGGGGCTGGAAGGGAGGTTGGCGGAGCCTAGAGGTAGAGCAGAGCCAACTCCCCGTACTCAGGCTAGGCAGCGTGAGACTGGGCAGGTTCCGAGGTATGCAGAGCTGCGTACTGTGCCGCGAGTGGTCCGGCACAGTCCTGTACGTCCTGTGCTAGCACCACGCACGTGTCGTGCTAAGGTGGGCATGCAGCCAGGACGGAGTGTGCCGGCTCAACGCTCGTGGCCTCCAGTACCCCTCCTCGGTCCCGGATATCCTGCGCCAGTGCCACCTGCTGTAGTGCCAGTACGAGTGCACAGCCCTGTACGTCCTGTGCTGATGCCTCACACAGAGTGTGTAAAAATAGGCATTCAGCCAGGACGGGTTGTGTCAGCTCTTTGCTCCAGACCTCCAGTCCGTCTCCACAGCCCGGTCCGGCCTGTTCCTGCTCCCCGCACCAAGCCTGTGGTGTGCGTCGCCAGCCCGGTCCGGCCCGTTCCTGCTCCCTGCACCAAGCCTGTGGTGCGCGTCGCCAGCCCGGCCCGGCCCGTCCCTACCCCTCGCACCAAGTCTGTGGTGCGCGTCGCCAGCCCGGCCCGGCCTGTTCCTGCCCCTCGCACCAAGCCTGTGGTGCGCGTCGCCAGCCCGACCCGGCCTGTTCCTGCCCCTCGCACCAAGCCAGTGGTGCGCGTCGCCAGCCCGGTCCGGCCTGTTCCTGCCCCTCGCACCAAGCCTGTGGTGCGCGTCGCCAGCCCGGCCCGGCCTGTTCCTGCCCCTCGCACCAAGCCTGTGGTGCGCGTCGCCAGCCCGGCCCGGCCTGTTCCTGCCCCTCGCATCAAGCCTGTGGTGCGCGTCGCCAGCCCGGCCGGGCCTGTTTCTTGTCCCCGCACCAAGCCTGTGGTGCGCGTCGCCAGCCCGGTCCGGCCTGTTCCTGCTCCCCGCACCAAGCCAGTGGTGCGCGTCGCCAGCCCGGTCCGGCCTGTTCCTGCTCCCCGCACCAAGCCTGTGGTGTGCGTCGTCAGCCCGGTCCGGCCCGTTCCTGCTCCCCGCACCAAGCCAGTGGTGCGTGTCGTCAGCCCGGTCCGGCCCGTTCCTGCTCCCCGCACCAAGCCAGTGGTGCGCGTCGCCAGCCCGGTCCGGCCGGTTCCTGCTCCCCGCACCAAGCCAGTGGTGCGCGTCGTCAGTCCGGCACAGCCCGTGCCTTTTCCACCGGTGCCTGGTCAGGTACCAGTCAGCTGCTCCACACCGGAGCCTAAGCAATCCGCTCCACCGATGTCCAGCTCCAGCCAGCGGGACCAGACCAGGGGCGCTACGGGGGGGTAGCTAGAGAGTGGTGGTCACGCCCGGAGCTGGATCCGCCCACCCGGCCCCTCCCCTGTTGGGTTTAGTTGGCGCGGTCGCAGTCCGCGCCTTTGGGGGGGGGGGGGGGGGGGGGGTACTGTCACGCCCTGGCTCTGGGGACTCTTTAATGTTGAGCCCGGGTGTTAGTTTCTATGTTTAGTTTTCCAGGTTTCTGTTCTAGTATGTTGTATGTTCTATGTTCAGGTTCTAGATCATGTATTTCTATGTTGGCCGGGGTGGTTCCCAATCAGAGGCAGCTGTGACTTGTTGTCTCTGATTGGGAACCATACTTAGGCAGCCTGTTTTGCACTTGTCATTTGTGGGATCTTGTTCCGGAGAGGTTTGTGTTTGTTAACCTTAGGACTTCACGTATCGTTTTGTTGTTTTTGTATATTTGTATAAGTACTCATTAAAAGATGTACGCATATCACGCTGCGCCTTGGTCCACTTCTTACGACGAGCGTGACACCGGCGGAAACTTTCCAGTTGAAAAGGGGTCTTTGAGGAACCCTTGTATAAAGGTTCGAACTGGAACTTTTTTGTGATGGGACGGGTTTAATTTTTAACCTTTTTAATAATATAGAGGTGGCAGCCTATCAGATTGGAGGCATGGCTTTCACATAGTTATTTTTAAACGTCATCATGTTAAGTTTGTACACTGCAAATTAAAATGTTCCTTGAATATTTATGCATATTACATATTCCAATATAATATTAATAATATTAACATTGCTGATTCCCACTTTGGGATTTGAATAGGCTCTTGAGGAACTCATACAACTATGTCAGCCTCATTGAAGATATAAAACTATCAGTGTTTAACCTTAACATGTGATGACAATATAACAGAACAGATGAACAGGAATTACATTTACTCTAACGGATGGCCAAAAAAAGCATATCTTATAGCCACGCTCCTACTAAGCCACGCCTCAACTCAAGGGTTCCTCCAGGAACGCGTTGCTACATTGAACCATTAAAGGTTCCTCCAAGAACCCCTCAACTAACCGAAGGTGCAAATATGAACCATTGACAAGCACTAGCTTCTTGAGGAACTCCAGGGGTTCCTTGAGGATCTCCAGGGTTTCTCGAGTCACCAACATTTCTAAGAGTGTACACTGCACAGTGCATTACTGGTATCCAGTTTTGTTTCCTCAAAATAGCCACTGATAGGAAGTCTTGCATGCTTCGCATGTTTGACATACAGTATCTCTGTACATGTGCCATGCATGGAATCCAGTTGTCCCTTGGCCATTTGTTAATCAGGGTGTGTAGAGGAAGTGTTGTGGAATGTAGTCTGAATCATATTAGTGTTTTATACTATGGTAACTATCCTCTCCCTGCTCCCCATCCTCCCTCCTTCTCTGGTCCACCAGGCTGAGTGTTCCAGGGACAGGATAGACATTCTGCGTCTGGGAGGAGAAGCAACAGTCTGCTGGGCTGTGAGGCAGACTGGAGACTAGAGACAGACAAGAAAAGGAAAGCACTGTGTCTCCCCTAGAGCAGACCTGGGCCAGAGTGATGAGGAGAGGAGACGCAGAAAAGGAGAGAGGAGGGGGAGATGATGGGAAGGAGAGAGTGAGAGAGGAGGGGGAGAGGAGGGGAAGGAGAGAGTGAGAGAGGAGGGGGAGAGGATGGGAAGGAGAGAGTGAGAGAGGAGGGGGAGAGGAGGGGAAGGAGAGAGTGAGAGAGGAGGGGGAGAGGAGGGGATGGAGAGAGTGAGAGAGGAGGGGGAGAGGATGGAAGGAGAGAGTGAGAGAGGAGGGGGAGAGGATGGGAAGGAGAGAGTAAGGAGAGAGTGAGAGAGGAGGGGGAGAGGATGGGAAGGAGAGAGTGAGAGAGGAGGGGGAGAGGAGGGGAAGGAGAGAGTGAGAGAGGAGGGGGAGAGGAGGGGATGGAGAGAGTGAGAGAGGAGGGGGAGAGGATGGGAAGGAGAGAGTGAGAGAGGAGGGGGAGAGGATGGGAAGGAGAGAGTGAGAGAGGAGGGGGAGAGGAGGGGATGGAGAGAGTGAGAGAGGAGGTGAGAGGAGGGGAAGGAGAGAGTGAGAGAGGAGGGGGAGAGGAGGGGAAGGAGAGAGTGAGAGAGGAGGCCAGAGTGAGCAAAGAGGTTTGTCATGGCAGGTTTGTCGTGGCAGAAGTGGCCTGGAGACGGTGGGGGGTCTGAGGTGTGTATGTCTGTCTGCAAGCGTGTGTCTGTGTGTGTGCGTATATATTTCCAACTGCTGTTCATGCATGTGTGTGTCTGTGTGTATGTGTAGGGGAGAGCAGACATAGCAGCCGTCCCAGCCCTAACAGCAGCAGCTGGCTCTTATCTGTCTGAGAGCCGTAGGTCTCCGTTTCAGACGGGACTCTTTTAATGGCTACACCCCCCCTGCTTACTGTCCCTGGCCAGGTCCAAGGTACCAGAGAAACATGTACACTCTCCTCAGGTAAACACTCCCAGAGGAGGACCAATTAAATCATATATCAGACACACAAGCCACAGAGGACTACCAGGCTGGTTTACATAGAAGCTACGCAGGACTACCAGGCTGGTTTACATAGAAGCCACACAGGACTACCAGGCTGGTTTACATAGAAGCCACACAGGACTACCAGGCTGGTTTACATAGAAGCCACACAGGACTACCAGGCTGGTTTACATAGAAGCCACACAGGACTACCAGGCTGGTTTACAAAGAAGCCACACAGGACTACCAGGCTGGTTTACATAGAAGCCACACAGGACTACCAGGCTATTTTTTCTAGCTTTGTACCTACACAATGGCTGTGAAATGAAATGCCTGCCTTGTACCATCACCATTGCTAATAACATGGTTAAGAAAGAAAATCACAGACAATTGTGTTTTAGAGTCTCCTGTTACTCCAATTATAGTACATGTGTTATCAGGGAAGAGAGGGACACTGCAGGGGGATATTGATAGGCATGAGAATAATTTATACTTTTATCAGAGCAAATCAGCCTTATCAGAGAAACAATGACTTTCTCACGACCAGAGGGAAGAAATGGGGAAAAATAAAAAGAGAGAGGGGGAACATCAATGACTGAGTAACACAGAGACTGGGGGAAAGGTGGAGAGAGTAACAGAGGGAGGGAGAAAGAAAGAAAGAAAGAAAGAAAGAAAGAAAGAAAGAAAGAAAGAAAGAAAGAAAGAAAGAAAGAAAGAAAGAAAGAAAGAAAGAAAGAAAGAAAGAAAGAAAGAAAGAGTGTTTGAGACAGATTCAGTGCCAATAAGGGTTAAACCCCAGTCTGGCGCTGTTCTGTGCTGGGTTCTCATTAAGGTTCCAGAGGGAACACACAGAACCCAAACTAGACGTGACAGATAAGAGGGCTGGGGCCAACAGATTCCCAGGACCACTGTAACTCTCTCTCTTTATTTTTGTCTCTCACTCCATCTTTCTCTATCGATGTCTCTTTGTCCCCCTCTCTAACAACATTTTGGAGTCGTTCTCAACCCGCCCCCCTCTCTCTCTACACTCGGTCAATCTTTCTATTGCTCTCCCTCAACCTCACAGACCCTGGGATCAGAGGGTTGAACGTGTGAGCTGGGGCTCTCTTTCCCTCCCCATTATCTATCCTTATCTCCTCTTTCTCTCTCCATCCATCTCTCTCTCAGTCCCTTGGCTGCAGCCTATCTGAATGGAATCCCAAAACACAAAAAGGGGTGCGATCACACTGTCCCGGACCCAGATTGAAGCCATATCACGCTAAAGCAAAACAGCAGGGATATTATTTGTTGTCTTTGTGGTTGTTTAGATTTCGGCAATTGACTTTGCCTCCACTTCAGTCTGGGACGACTGGCATGTGGCCACAAGGAGAGGAGGGAGAGCAGCGAGATATGCCTGGAGGCATCAGTAGAGAAGGCCCTGCTTAGGCCTAACTCCTGGTTATTATCGCAGGCTTTGCGAGGTATTCCCAAAAACTTCTGTACCCTTTAATATCTGAAAATGTAATAACTCCCGGGCCACTTTGTTGTTGTTAATGTGTGTCTATGACTAACAGTTTTGATGGATGGAAAGCACTTCAAAAATAGATATATTTAAAGAGACGATTTAGGTTATTCCAAAATGAGATTCCTCTGGCTTTAACAAGTGAGTATCAGACAGTCATATTTAGAGCTGCTGGATCGTGAGTCATTAGATATGACTTAAAGCATGATGCTTCCAGTCAGTGTCATTCCTGTCACTCTCACCAGCCCTCACAGACATATGTTGGATGGAAAGGAAAGAAAAACTCTCCAAACAAGGAGAGACTGGATAGAAAGGATGGATAGACTAGAAAATAAAATATATAGAAAGAGTGGATAGAAGAAAAGGATTGTAGACAGCGGCTAGAGAGAAAGCATGGATGAAGAAAAATAATTTATAGAGAAGATGGATATGGAGAAAGGATGGACACCCAATTGTGCACTAAATATACAAAAGTATGTGGACACCCCTTCAAGTGAGTGGATTTGGCTATTTCAGCCACATCCGTTGCTGACAGGTGTATAAAATCGAGCACACAGCCATGCAATCTCCATAGACAAACATTGGCAGTAGAATGGCATTACTGGAGAGCTCAGTGACTTTCAACGTGGCACCGCCATAGGATAACACCTTTCCAACAAGTCAGTTTGTCAAATTTCGGCCCTGCTAGAGCTACCCCGGTCAACTGTAAGCTCTTTTATTGTGAAGTGGAGATGTCTAGGAGCAACAACGGCTCAGCCGTGAAGTGTTAGGCCACACAAGCTCACAGAACGGGAGCACCGAGTGCTGAAGTGCGTAGCGCGTACAAATAATCTGTCCTAGGATGCAACACTCACTACCGAGTTCCAAACTGCCTCTGGAAGCAACATCAGCACAATAACTGTTTGTCTGGAGCATCATGAAATGGGTTTCCATGGCTGAGCAGTTGCACACAAGCCTAAGATCACCATGCACAATGCCAAGCGTTGGCTGGAGTGGTGTAAAGCTCGCCGCCATTGGACACTGGAGCAGTGGAAACGCATTCTCTGGAGTGATGAATCACGCTTCATCATCTGGCAGTCTGAATGCCAGGAGAACGCTACCTGCCCGAATGCATAGTGCCAACTGTAAAGTTTGGTGGAGGAGGAATAATGGTCTGGGGCTGTTTTTTAGATCCAGTGAAGGGAAATCTTAACACTACAGCATACAATGATATTCTAAACGATTCTGTGCTTCCAACTTTGTGGCAACAGTTTGGGGAAGGATCTTTCCTGTTTTAGCATGACAATGCCCCTGTGCACAAAGCGAGGTCCATACAAAAATGGTTTGTCGAGATCAGTGTGGAAGAACTTGACTGCCCTGCACAGAGCCCTGACCTCAACCCCATCAAACACCTTCAGGAAGAATTGCAACGCCAACTGCGAGCCAGGCCTAATTGCCCAACATCAGTGCCCACCTCACTAATGCTCTTGTGGCTGAATGGAAGCAAGTCCCCGCAGCAATGTTCCAACATCTAGTGGAAAGCTTTCCCAGAAGAGTGGAGGCTGTTACAGCAGAAAATGGGGGACCAACTCCATATTAATGCCCATGATTTTGGAATGAGATGTTTGACGAGCTGGTGTCCACATACTTTTGGTCATGTAGTGGATTTGTTTTTCCGTGTCTCCTGAGCGAGTCCAACACTTCCAAACGGCCTGGCTGAAATGAGCTGTCAACCGGGACATTCTCTCACTCAATGAACAGAGACCAGGGCCATGTTATTGTTGGTAGACGTACACATCAGTATAGAGAAGGAGAAGCCCCCACTAACTTCTGATTCAGGGTCAGATCTTCACATTCGCCTAATAGTTAAGGTTTTGATTGACAGTCGGGGTAACCTGATCCTAGACCTGTGCTTAAGGTTGCTGATTATGCTTCTTTGACAGATCGATGTAGTTAAAATATACCCTAAGGCACAGATCTAGGATCAGCTTACCCCCCCAGAGCCATTAAACCGACAACAGCGAAACTGACCCAAAATCAGCATCTAGGGGGGAGGTTAATCTCCATCCTGGTTTTGCCAGAAAACCAATGCAGGAATATGGCAGCCACGGGCCACAGACAGCTCCCTGAGTCGATCACTGTTATCTGTTGGAACGGATTCCACTTGACCCCTCAGGACACACACACACTTATTAATAGGTTTGGAAGGGTGTGTGTGTGTCTCTGTCTGTGTATGCGTGCCTGTGTGCACCTGCATGTGTGTGTTCTTATCTTCACTCTAAGGCATTCATCAGGAATGACACCTTCTGCCATTTTGCATTCAAACTAAACACACAGCTCCATGTTCTGTCTCTGTTCCTCAGGATGTTGAGAGGCTTGACTTATGCAAGTTGTCAGTAAGAAATTACACTATCGTCACGCTGCCCGATTGATTTGGTACATTGCGTTTTTATTATTTTTCCTGCGATAGGTAATATGGTCAAACAAACCTCTCTTTCTCTCCTGATTCCAAAACCTGAAACAACAAAGGAGGACCAACAGCTACAGAGTCATGCTTGCTTTTACCTCCCAGGGGACAGTCACTGCACTTTAAAAAATGCTGGTTTAAAAAAAAACAATTTGTGTTCTTTGGTAACCCAGCGCTGGGTAAATATTGGACAGAACATTATTTTGACCCAGCCAGTTGGGTTGCATGAATAACCCAACATGTTGGGTTGTTGGGATTCCCCAAACATGGGTTAATTTAACCATTAGTTGGGTGTTCTTTGTTTCCATGCTGGGTTTTGAACAAACTCCTTAGGTTATTTTCAGGAGGTGTGGCTTATTAGGGGCATGGCTTTCAGATAGCTCTTATTTGCTACCCGTGAGAGTAAATGTCATTCCTGTTCATCATGTTAAGTTTCCATACTGCAAATTGCATTTTTCTTTATTTTTCTTCTAGAATTTTAAGATTATGTATTACATATTATAATAAAGTGGTATCTATCCAACAATGGGATATCTCAATAACCCAGCACCAATAACCCAGCATTAACAACCCAACCTTGCTCTTTTTAAAGAAAACAACCCAACTAAGTGACCCAACACCTGCAACCCAGCAGTTGGGTCAACCAAACAACCCAGCATTTTTTAGAGTGTGGGTTCTGATCAACTGTTGTTTGAGGGTCGTGAAAAAACTGTAATAGCTCTCAACTCCAATGCGCATGCTCGCACGCACAGACACACACACACACACACGTCCTCACAAAAGAAGCAGTAACTGTATTAACCTCTGCACACTTCTCTTGCCAGCGTGGTTTCGGAAACTCGCATTACCGTGTTATTTGAAGGTAATTGGATAAACTGAAGCTGATTATGTGTACTCGGAGATTCAGATTATGAACCACAGCGTAAATGTTGGTTTTGACCTCAGTGGCATTGACAGTATCCATGTCCAGGAGGCATTCTGCCTTTGGGACCAGATTCAGGACCAGTTACCCAGTAAGTATGTAGAGGTTAACATGAAAAATTATAATTAATGGATTAATTATTTACATTTAGGCATTCTACTCTAAAACAGCTCCTAAACGCTTAGGTATACAGTTGAAGTCGGAAGTTTACATACACTTAGGTTGGAGTCATTAAAACTCGTTTTTCAACCACTTCACACATTTCTTGTTAACAAACTATCGTTTTTGCAAGTCGGTTAGGACATCTACTTTGTGCATGACACAAGTAATTTTTCCAACAATTGTTTACAGACAGATTATTTCACTTATAATTCACTGTATCACAATTCCAGTGGATCAGACGTTTACATACACTCAGTTGACTGTGCCTTTAAACAGCTTGTAAAATTCCAGAAAATGATGTCATGGCTTTAGAAGCTTCTGATAGGCTAATTGACATCATTTGAGTCAATTGGAGGTGTACCTGTGGATGTATTTCAAGGCCTACCTTCAAACTCAGTGCCTCTGCTTAAGATCATGGGAAAATCAAAATAAATCAGCCAAGACCTCAGAAAAACAATTGTAGACCTCCACAAGTCTGGTTCATCCTTGGGAGCAATTTCCAAACGCCTGAAGGTACCACGTTCATCTGTACAAACAATAGTACGCAAGTATAAACACCATGGGACCATGCAGCCGTCATACGGCTCAGGAAGGAGACGCGTTCTGTCTCCTAGAGATGAACGTCCTTTGGTACGAAAAGTACAAATCAATCCCAGAACAACAGCAAAGGACCTTGTGAAGATGCTGGAGGAAACAGGTACAAAAGTATCTATATCCACAGTAAAACGAGTCCTATATCGACATAACCTGAAAGGCCGCTCAGAAAGGAAGAAGCCACTGCTCCAAAACCGCCATGGAGAAATGTCCTCTGGTCTGATGAAACAAAAATAGAACTGTTTGGCCATAATGACCATCGTTATGTTTGGAGGAAAAAGGGGGAAGTGGCAAGCCGAAGAACACCATCCCAACCGTGATGCACGGGGGTGGCAGCATCATGCTCTGGGGGTGCTTTGCTGCAGGAGGGACTGGTTCACTTCACAACATAGATGGCATCATGAGGAAGGAAAATTATGTGGATATATTGAAGCAACATCTCAAGGCATCAGTCAGGAAGTTAAAGCTTGGTCGCAAATGGGTCTTCCAAATGGACAATGACCCCAAGCATACTTCCAAAGTTGTGGCAAAATGGCTTAAGGACAACAAAGTCAAGGTATTGGAGTGGCCGTCACAAAGCCCTGACCTCAATCCTATAGAAAAGTTGTGGGCAGTACTGAAAAAGCATGTGCGAGCAAGGAGGCCTACAAACCTTACTCAGTTACACCAGCTCTGTGGGAAGCTTGTGGAAGGCTTTCCCAAACGTTTGACCCAAGTTAAACAATTTAAAGGTAATGCTACCAAATACTAATTGAGTGTATGTAAACTTCTGACCCACTGGGAATGTGATGAAAGAAATAAAAGCTGAAATAAATCATTCTCTCTGCTATTATTCTGACATTTCACATTCTTAAAATAAAGTGGTGATCCTGACTGGCCTAAGACAGGGAATTTCTACTAGGATTAAATGTCAGGAATTGTGAAAAACGTTTAAATGTATTTGTCTAAGGTGTATGTAAACTTCCGACTTCAACTGTACATGTAATGTACTTAGGTCTATAGAGACGTCATGCAGTAAGACAAAAGAGGCCCCACCGCAGAACAAAGCATGTAACAGTTGCTCCGAGATCAGACACACACCTTCCCTAAACTCTGCGCTCATCTGATCACACACATATATTCCATTAGCTCAACGGATCACACACACACAATCCCATAGCCGTGCTCAGATCTGACTCACAATGCGGGCCGTGTGGGGTGAGATAGTGTAGTGTGTCACCACGACCAGCGGTGTCACACTGTCTCCCTCTCCTCCCACCGCCAGGGTGAGGGATGATATTACTGGACGCCTGTCGGCTGAGCAGTGGACCAAAGCCATGATCAGAAACCAGAGGACTTACAGACGCCACATGGGAAGGAGGGAGGAGCAGGGGGAAGAGGGGAAAGAGGAGGAGGGGAAAGGGGGATGAAACAACAACCAAAGTTCAGGCTAGAGCATAGACTAATGATGTTCTAGGGACAAGCTTACATTTCAGGTCATCATTACACACTAGGCTGCCTGAATTAACCAAATAGGCTAAATAGATTAAAAAAGGACTGTTACCTTCCCAAAAGGCCTACAATACAGTAGATCAGACATCCCACTGGTAGTCCAATGAATGCCACACACAATACACAACCCAACCCCCAAACACACACTCTCCAGCCCCTCTCTGATAAGCCCCTGGCAGGTGTCAGCTGTCTGAGGAGGCTCCTGGGGGAGAGACTCCCTGATTACCCCTCTGACTGACTGACTGATTTGACAGCCATGTTGTCTGTTTTTCAGTCTCTGGTGGGGTACACCTAGCCACAGTGTTGACAAGGAGGCCATTCACTAACAGCATACTTCACACAGACCTGCTAACTGACTGCTGTGTGTGTGTGTATGTCCGTGCGTGTCAGTCTGGCCGACTGAAAACTTGACAGTTAAAGAAATGTCTCTCGAGACCCTGTCTTGGCCGAGGTAGCACTTCACATCAACTTTATCTACCGACTCTGACTTGGAATCAGACAGCAAGTGATTTATAAGAGGAGTAAAAGATACTGGATTAGTGAGACAGAATCAGAGACGCAAGTTGTTATCTGTGTGAATGTGTCTGTTTTAGTAATGGAGCCATTAGCAGAAGAGATAACATACAGCTTGCGCTGGGAGAGTGTTTTCACCTCTTGACTTCCAGGGGAAATCTACCGCCTGGGTGCAACAGTCAAACCAGGCCCACCACTGTGACAAGAGGTTAAACACACATAGTGCCATACCATTTCCAGGGCCCATTGTACAAAATAGAATGTTCCATTTCCAGGTGAAGAAAAACCATCTCATCAGCTTGGCCCAATGTACTGGTATGCCAAAACGTAATTTATTCATATTACAAATACCAAAGCCAGTCTGCCGTATTCTTAGTAAATATTGAGTTGTGTCCAGCACAGTGAAATCTAATTAAAACATGGGTGGTTTTCAGTGTGGGAGAGGTTGTAGTGTACACTGAGAGACAGACTTGTGAGTGAGGTGGTGTGTTTGTGTGTGTGTGTGCACGCGCGCGTCCGTGTGTATGTGACCTTGTGTTGTAGGGCTTCGCTGTGTATTTAGGTGGAACATTGAGCAGCGTGGAGGTTCTTATCACCCCTGTCTGTTTTGGAGGGGAACACACATCGCCTGCCTGGAGGGATCGCTGCCTGGCCTGGCCTGGAATGTCCTGCTGGAAACATCTGCTATTGGCTGAACACGACAGGTCAGAGGTCACCTGTCAGGATGCTGGTCAAACTCTACGCTGACAGGAGACGTGAGTGTAGAGGAGATAGATAATAAGATATTCAGTTGGTTTCTGGACCAGAGAGATGAATGGGGAGGAAGATAAGAAAAATTCAAGAATACGAGATGTTCAATTCCTGTGTGACAGGAAGAGAGAGAACAAGTCCTCAGGTGTCAGCCAAAATTGCTCATCAAGCAAGCTTGGTTCATTGAACTGCCTTCAGTGCAGTGGGTCTACATTTCTGTTTTGATGTACTGTATCGCATGCAGCTAAGATGATAATTCGCAAACAGTTTCTTCCTCACTCCTACCCTCCTACTCCTAATTTCATTGGAATGCCCACTTGCAAACAGTTCAATATCACAAGACAGTGGTCCATATAAAACAAAAGCAAACCTTCGACCCAAAACCCAAATCCTTCTTAAACTCTTCTTCAATTTTAATGAAAATTCCACTCAGGTGTGTTGGAGATGATGGACAATGTAAAATAAATAAAGACATATTATCGAAGTACCAGAGTCTTCCCAAAGATTTAATTGCAGCCGTTTTTGACCTGTGATGAACAGTCAGCTGCATGCTTCACTGATAGGATCTCCAAAGTAATGGCTCGGGCCGACCAAAATCTCAATATGAGTTGGTATTCTGTTGTTTTTGCTCTAGCCAATTCCCATAGTCAAGCGGCTGGTATGTCAGCTGAAACCTTTAAAAATACGAGCCTTGCAGCCTCTCTGCTGTGTTTTGTTTGGCCTATGGGATAGACAGCTTTCAGGAGGAGACATCTGAGGCAGCATGTGATGGATTCTCTGCTCTCCACTTTAATGAAGACCACATCCATAACCAGACGAGGAGGCTGGGTCTATTGGACTGACTGGGTGTGTAGGCCTACCAACCACTGCACTGGTTCATTCTACTGTCTCTGCAGGTGAACCACACTTTGGGTCTATCGTTTATTCACATGACCTCGACTAACCTGTACCCCCGCACACTGACTCGGTACCGGTACCCCCTGTATATAGCCTTGTTATTGTTATTCTATTGTGTTACTTTTTTTTTTTTTTTTTTACTTTAGTTTATTTAGTAAATATTTTCTTACCTCTTGAACTGCATCGTTGGTTAAGGGCTTGTAAGTAAGCATTTCACGGTAAGGTCTACACCTGTTGTATTCGGCGCATGTCACAAATACAATTTGATTTGATTTGTGGGAGGTAATAGATGGCTTCGACATTTCACTCAATTGTCTCCCAAAGCACTTTGTGTTGTGTTAGTTTTTTTTTTACAAGTGAAGCACTCCATTATGGTCTTTCTTGAGTTTGCAACTACATCAAGAGAATAGAGGTAAGGAGCAAAACTGGGATATCTTTCTATTAAACACAATCAAGCTTTTAAAACTTCATTTTTGGAAGAACAATTTCCAGACTTATCTAACCGCAGTAAGTCTTATTCCAAACACCTGTTGAGGTTTGGTTGCCTGAAAATCAAATGGAAACCTTGTTGTGCGTTCCGCCCGCCTCACTGACTATGTTAGGTCCCCAGGACAGGTGAGAAGGTTCTGAGGCATACATGCCTTCATGCTGGGAGGGAAATCATAAAACAGATTATATTACTTTTTTATAGATTAATAAAGTGCCTTGATGTTGAGAGTCTGTGTTGCTGTCTACCACACAAATCACATTGCTTCAAAGTGCTTCAAAAGGAGGCATGTGGGACCTGGCGACTCCATTTTGTGTTTGTTGGCCTGCTTGTTGATATGAGTTCTTTATACCCTATAATTGTTTTGATTTACTCATCATTGTCCAGGGTACCGGGCTGTCTCGGGCCTGGTCTCTGTTTGCACTCCTATCATCCACAGCATGTCTATAATCACAACCATGTGCTTTCCCATTCAAATTAACATATGGTTCTAACTTTCCCCCTATTTTGACTAATACATACCTGGGTTGCTGACTAGTAAAACTGTAAAATGAATTCTTCTTTTGTTATTTGCAACACATGAGGATGATTTGGGAGTGGGGAGTGGAGAGGGAGGAATGTTACTGAGAATGATTTCACCTTGCATGCAACCCGACTCCATCCCTCTACCCTTTATTAATAGTCTGATTGTGTACCTTTGTTACATAGTTGGTACCACAAAGATGTTTATATTCTCCTCTGGTTTTCTCTGTATCTTTGGTTTTAGCAGGTGTACCTCTCTATCATTCCAACATCTTTATCAGGCTTGTATGGCAGAGAAAAGCTTTAGAAACAGTGAAGAATGAAGCCCCACATCTAAAACAGACAGAAGATGCAATCAATTTCATCTGAGAACTTCCTCATACAGCATTCATCCCATTCACATACAGTGCATTCGGAAAGTATCCAGACCCCTTGACTTTTTCCTCATTTTGTTATGTTACAGCCTTATTGTAAAATGGATTAAATACATTTTTTTCCTCATCAATCTACACACAATACCCCATAATTACAAAGCAAAAACAGGTTTTAAATGTTGAAATTTTTCAGCCATTCCTGAACCTGCGACAAAAAACAAGCTACATATGGACAATACCAAAACAAATGATTTAACGATTGTCTCTTCACAGCAAAATCTGCAGAGCTGGTATGGTTGTATCCCCCATATACAGTGTATTTTTCCAAATTTTTAACGTTACAGCCTTATTCTAAAATGGATTAAATTAAAAAATGTCCTCATCAATCTACACACAATACCCCATAATGACAAAGCAAAAACAGGTTTTTAGACATTTTTGCTAATTTATTAACACTAGGATGCATATGCCGGGTCAAAATGACCCGGCCTAATGTTGTTTTTTTTTGCTGTATTGATCCCCCCTCAAAATGTAAACATCTAATATTCCAGGAGTTCCTTAAATAATGTGTCTTTAATGTTCTAACATCCTAGTTTTGTTTTTTAATTTCTTATTTTAAGTAAAAATAGTTTTTGCATCACTACGCCAAGTTTTCATATGTGGGTCAAATATGACCCGTATGCATTTCCTATGGAATTCACTGCTGTGCACTCATCAACCTTACCTTTCTTTTTGCTACAACAATAAAATAAATGTAATTAATAAAGTATGTATTAAATATCTTGTTTTTAATGTTCATTAATCCATTGGTGTCATCCAATTCAGATGACACAGACTATGTGCCTGTTGGTCAAGTTGGAGTTGTGGATGCACCTGGTAGTCCAGCTATCCTAGATGATTCTACAGATGGAGCGGACTCCTCCTCTGAGGAGAGTGAAAACCAGTCAAATAGACTGAGTAAAAAGGGGTCTTACTGAAGGGAATTGTTAGTGTTGTCGTTTATATTGATGATGAACTTTGGATTTTCAAATAAATGTTTTGAAATATTATAAAAGACGTTTAAGGTGGTTTTATTTTGTTCTTCACACTAAAAGGTTGAATGTGAAACTTTGACTGTAACATTGATTGTAAGAAAACTATGCTAATAATTTCAATAGCCGTCATGAATTTTCATAATATGTTATCATTGAAATGTGTATCAAACTGTTGAAGAGCGACTAAAAACATTTCAAACAAATCATCACTCAAAATAATTATGTTCCACAAAATTGATAATATTTTAGACCCATATAAATAAAACACATATTACATTATCGGGTCATTTTGACCCGGCATATGCATTCTTGGGGTGTCATGTTTACTATGCATCCTAGGGTTAAAAATACAAAACAGAAATACCTTATTTACATAAGTATTCAGACCCTTTGCTATGAGACTGTCTATATAAGGTCCCACAGTTGACAGTGCATGTCAGAGCAAAACCCAAGCCATGAGGTCGAAGGAATTGTCTATAGAGCTCCGAGACAGGATTGTGTCGAGGCACAGATCTGGGGAAGGGTACAAAAATGTTTCTGAAGCATTGAAGGTCCCCAAGAACACAGTGTCCTCCATCATTCTTAAATGGAAGAAGTTTGGAACCACCAAGACTCTTCCTAGAGCTAGCCGCCCGGCCAAACTGAGCAATCAGGGGAGAAGGGCCTTGGTCAGGGTGGTGACCAAGAACCCAATGGTCACTCTGACAGAGCTCCAGAGTTCCTCTGTGGAGATGGGAGAACCTTCCAGAAGGACAACCATCTCTGCAGCACTCCACCAATCAGGCCTTATGGTAAAGTGGCCAGCCGGAAGCCACTCCTCAGTAAAAGGCACATGACAGCCCGCTTGGAGTTTGGCAAAAGGCACCTAAAGGACTCTCAGACCATGAGAAACAAGATTCTCTGGTCTGATGAAACCAAGATTGAACTCTTTGGCCTGAATGCCAAGCATCACGTCTGGAGGAAACCTGTCACCATACGTACGGTGAAGCATGGTGGTGGCAGCATCATGCTGTGTGGATGTTTTTCAGTGGTAGGGACTGGGAGACTAGTCAGGATCGAGAGAAAGATGAACGGAGCAAAGTACAGAGAGATCCTTGATGAAAACCTGCTCCAGAGCGCTCAGGACCTCAGACTGGGGAAAAGGTTCACCTTGCAACAGGACAACAACCCTAAGCACACAGCCAAGACAATGCCGGAGTGGCTTCAGGACAAGTACAGTGGGGGAAAAAAGTATTTAGTCAGCCACCAATTGTGCAAGTTCTCCCACTTAAAAAGATGAGAGAGGCCTGTAATTTTCATCATAGGTACACGTCAACTATGACAGACAAATTGAGAAAAAAAATCCAGAAAATCACATTGTAGGATTTTTTATGAATTTATTTGCAAATTATGGTGGAAAATAAGTATTTGGTCACCTACAAACAAGCAAGATTTCTGGCTCTCACAGACCTGTAACTTCTTCTTTAAGAGGCTCCTCTGTCCTCCACTCGTTACCTGTATTAATGGCACCTGTTTGAACTTGTTATCAGTATAAAAGACACCTGTCCACAACCTCAAACAGTCACACTCCAAACTCCACTATGGCCAAGACCAAAGAGCTGTCAAAGGACACCCGAAAACAAAATTGTAGACCTGCACCAGGCTGGGAAGACTGAATCTGCAATAGGTAAGCAGCTTGGTTTGAAGAAATCAACTGTGGGAGCAATTATTAGGAAATGGAAGACATACAAGACCACTGATAATCTCCCTCGATCTGGGGCTCCACGCAAGATCTCACCCCGTGGGGTCAAAATGATCACAAGAACGGTGAGCAAAAATCCCAGAACCACACGGGGGGACCTAGTGAATGACCTGCAGAGAGCTGGGACCAAAGTAACAAAGCCTACCATCAGTAACACACTACGCCGCCAGGGACTCAAATCCTGCAGTGCCAGACGTGTCCCCCTGCTTAAGCCAGTACATGTCCAGGCCCGTCTGAAGTTTGCTAGAGTGCATTTGGATGATCCAGAAGAGGATTGGGAGAATGTCATATGGTCAGATGAAACCAAAATATAACTTTTTGGTAAAAACTCAACTCGTCGTGTTTGGAGGACAAAGAATGCTGAGTTGCATCCAAAGAACGCCATACCTACTGTGAAGCATGGGGGTGGAAACATCATGCTTTGGGGCTGTTTTTCTGCAAAGGGACCAGGACGACTGATCCGTGTAAAGGAAAGAATGAATGGGGCCATGTATCGTGAGATTTTGAGTGAAAACCTCCTTCCATCAGCAAGGGCATTGAAGATGAAACGTGGCTGGGTCTTTCAGCATGACAATGATCCCAAACACACCGCCCGGGCAACGAAGGAGTGGCTTCGTAAGAAGCATTTCAAGGTCCTGGAGTGGCCTAGCCAGTCTCCAGATCTCAACCCCATAGAAAATCTTTGGAGGGAGTTGAAAGTCCATGTTGCCCAGCGACAGCCCCAAAACATCACTGCTCTAGAGGAGATCTGCATGGAGGAATGGGCCAAAATACCAGCAACAGTGTGTGAAAACCTTGTGAAGACTTACAGAAAACGTTTGACCTGTGTCATTGCCAACAAAGGGTATATAACAAAGTATTGAGAAACTTTTGTTATTGACCAAATACTTATTTTCCACCATAATTTGCAAATAAATTCATTAAAAATCCTACAATGTGATTTTCTGGATTTATTTCTCATTTTGTCTGTCATAGTTGACGTGTACCTATGATGAAAATTACAGGCCTCTCTCATCTTTTTAAGTGGGAGAACTTGCACAATTGGTGGCTGACTAAATACTTTTTTCCCCCACTGTATATGAAGGTCCTTGAGTGGCCCAGCCAGATCCCGGACTTGAACCCGATCGAACATCTCTGGAGAGACCTGAAAATAGCTGTGCAGCGACGCTCCCCATCCAACCTGAAAGAGCTTGAGAGGCTCCACAGCAAGGAATGGGAGAAACTCCCCAAATACAGGTGTGCCAAGCTTGTTGCGTCATACCCAAGAAAACTCGAGGCTGTAATCGCTGCCAAAGGTGCTTCAACAAAGTACTGAGTAAAGGGTCTGAATACTTATGTAAATATAATATTTCAGTTGTGTTTCTTTTATATATAAATTTGCAAAGATTTCTAAAAACCAGTTTTGCTTTGTCATTATAGAGTATTGTGTGTAGATTGATGAGGTAAAAAACAACAACTATTTAATCAATTTTAGAATAAGGCTGTAACGTAACAAAATTTTTAAAAAAAAGTCAAGGGGTCTGAATCCTTTCCGAATGCACTGTAAATGTCACACATATTATCAATAACTGAGAATTCAGAATGATCTCTATATCTTTGTCTCTTTCTCCCAGAGTGTAATGAGGTCGCTCTCTTTCGTTCCTCCTCTCCTGTTAGCTGGATCAGAGCTGTATATTGTGTTTCTGTTTTCCTTTCCACTGAGAGGATTTCTCTCCTTGGTCAAATTCACCATCTAAAACTCTTGTATCCACAATACAACACCTGGAAAAAGAAACTCTCCATTAATCTCCGCTGCCCTAAGAATCTGCTGTGTTTAAAGCGCTAGCTCCTGTCTACCAAACCACATGTGAGAGCTGGGCCAGCAGCGTAGCGCACCGTGGCAGGCTAGCAGGCGCACACAGCTCTTTGTTTTACAATAACTCTGTGGGTTAGTGTCAGGTCATTGTGGCCTTTCTTGACTGAGCGTTTTGTTTAATATGCCACTGTAAATATCTAATAATAGAATACACTGGAAGTGATGGCCTCATATTTACCGGCAGAGCGCGAGGCGATGGTTCTAGAGAAAGAGTTTAATTTCAGTTATCTTTATCTTCCTGGTGAAGGGCTGATGAATTAATAATCATGCCGTGCCTTAGATGAGATCAATGGCAATGTTTACGCAACGGCATTTAATCATACCGTATCGCACTGATTATGGATAACGCTGAGACTACATGCTACGAACTTAAGCTACCCAAATCTTTACTCACTTTGTGTGTGTGTGTGTGTGTGTGTGTGTGTGTGTGACACAGACCAAACAACAAAGTTAACATCAATTCCAGGTAACCTTTAAGCTTCTTTAATGAAGTTAATAGGTCCGCCTCTAGTGATAGATGATTTTGAGGCAACAATTGCTCTCCTAATTCACCCACATTAATCCATGATTTCCTATTTTGTCAAACCACTAAGCTCGATCCATGGTATTCCCATCTGATTGCTACTTTCCTGTTGGCAGAGGCTTAGATGAGCAATAGCTTTCAATTACCTCTTAATTCACTCCGAATTTAGATTCTACTCTCAAATACAATCCACATTGCTTTTCAGCCCACATCAAGCCAGAGAGACAATCATTACTATAGACAAGCATTGTGTTATCACACAATACTGCTAATCGTTTGTACTAGATTCATGACAGAAAATATGACAATTCAGATTGGTTTCAGTCCAGCCAAGAGACCATGTTTCAGTAGTACAGTTTAGCTGGCCCATCTCTTCAATGGATCCTGATTCGATGGAATGGAACTTCATACAGTAATGGAATGACTCCTTGAGAGGTGTGAGTGGCAGAAGAGCAGCTGGTCCATCACAGGGACTCATGGTTAAGGATTCAATCTGTGACATCATCTCATGTCGTTAATTAGCTGTTGGAGATCGAGGGCAGACGCACCACTATATTAGTGCCACCTCATCCACTTAAACTACATTCAGAGTGAACCATAGTACGTGTCCTAATGATGACGTGTCCTCAAGGTCAATTATGAGGGAATAAATGACGAAGAGTTAAATCTACTCCAGAGAGGGTCTGCTCTCTCTCTCTCTCTCGCTCTTTCTCTCTCTCTACTACAACTGCAGTCAGTGCCCCTTATTTATATTAGCTGCAAACCAACTTCAACTGTACATTCCAGCTAGGTGAGCATAGACTTGGCGAAGGGGGAGCCAAATATTTTAAAGCTTACAACAAAAAGTCAACTATCGATGTCCAGTCAACATGCAGGCAGAACTCTTGGCATAGTACAGAAAATTTTTGCAACAAAGGTAACGATGCCGTATTTATGTGGCTGAGCTCAGAGGTCCCTGCTAGTACACGTTTCAATAAGGTTTTACTGTAATACAAGCACAATGTGAAACCAATTACCAACCAGCCCAGGGTCGGTCGGCACTACAAACAGTGTTTCCTGGCCTCTCAGGTTTTATACCCTATGTCGCTCAGATACAACTATTTATTTTTCTGTTCTCCCATTCAGGGGGATTTTCACCACACGTTTAATAAATAATAAATGTGTTTACGGCTGGTCTTGCGAACTGAGGTAATATTTGCCCAGAGAAATGCTCGATCCATCAACTAATCCTCCATCGTCTTCGAGCCTTTCTCCGTTCGGAGCTGAGCGGCGGTCCGATGATGAATGAACATGTGAGTAATTTCACGGTTGAATTAAGAGCTTAAAACAACAGCAGAGGAAAATACATCGGCACACATTCCTAATGAGAAAATGGTGGGCCCTAGCTGTTATTGTGTTTTTATTTCACATCTGAGATATAGCTTTTGGCAATCGTGTAGAAAGCACTTTTTGTAAGATGAGAGCACATGCCAAGAAGTAAACAAATGCTTAGAACAGAACATTACCATCTCCACTGAAGTATTACCGCTGTAACCTTGTCTTCAGATCTCTGGCGTGAGACATACATTTGTTTGGCAACATAGCCATTCACCGGGTGGATGATATGAGGGGAACATCAATGTACTCATGATGACATTTCATTAATCAGTCCTCAAATCATTAGTGTGAAAACGGTGTGTGGGTCCACTTAACTGACCCGACCCAGGATCCCAATTATCCCAGTGATCAAGTGATCGTCTCCACACTTCATTGGCCAATCTGCTCCAGATGGGTGTAATCTCCCATCCGTGGACCAATAATCCTCACCAAATCACCATGGAATCCACATGAAAGCAAGGCATGCAGGGAGAAGAAGGTGCGGCATGCCACGGAACCCAGATTGAAACAATATGGTTCTCCACTGCAGGTGTTGGAGAACCCAGCCGTGCCAAACAACCTTTTTCCCTCAGACCTCTCCTCCTCATCTCCTCCTCCCTCGTTTCGACAACTGAAAATAGTATTTTTTTCCAGATTTCTATCAGGTGGGTTTGTTTTCACATGAAAACCCTGTGAAGAATTACACTCGCACTGAACCACCTTACAAATCGGTAACCGGAACGCTACCCAATCAAGATCTTTGATGTGGGGCCAGTGAGATTTGATTGCAAGTTTATGAGGCTTGTACTCTGGAAATACCTATCCCATATATAAAAGGATATCACTATTGGACTCTTCAATCTAAATTTCAGGAAGTCAGTTCTTGGTTGAAGTGTTTTAAGTCTCAAGTGATGGGAGTAATCGATCATTTGAATCAACCTGCTCTTGAGAAGGTAATCAGACATTTAAGGGGTTACATGAAAACAGCTGACTTGGGGTGTATATCAATAGTGAAATCGTGGCTTCATTTCCATGTTTCCTCTCCTTCATCTGCATTGATCTGGAAGATAAGGATCTGGATCCATTAGGAACTTGCTGTCCAGCTCTTTTATGCCAGTACAGAATAGAGGAAAGGAGACAAGGAGAGGAAACCACTTAAGACATAAAGTCCTCTGACTGAGTCACGTCATACATACTGAGTAGTGGAGGAGGCAGATTTCTGTGTTATTTCATTGCAGTGAAAGATGCCCTATGAGCTACAATGGGAGGGTATAGGCATCTGTTGCCAAACTTGTGTGAATGATGCCATCCTGTGGACTCTTTCAACACCTTAAAAGACGTGGTATGACTTGGCAAGAGTTCTAGCCCTCTTTTCAACTCTAAATCACGATATAAACAAGATACAAGATACAACAAGTCAATTCAAAGTATTTTTAATGTATAAACCTGGCAGACATTCTTTGAAATTAATAATGCTGCATGTTGACCTTTAAACAACATATTAAAAGTCTACATTAAAAGTTTCCCCCTTCACAATCATAGCACTGATTAAATCAAGTTATTGCAGGCTGTGCTTTTCCACTTGAACCGACTAGGGTGGTCATATGTGATGCTGCGTTTAGGAGTTACAAGGTTATACCGACTGCCAGAATCACACGTGAGAAGCATTCATTCACCTCACCACCCCGAGAGAGAACAGGAGAGTTCTCATGATTAGATGCCGACTAAGAACATAACTGTCTGGCTAGAGGCCAAGTTTGAGACACTGCTGGGTTTATGTTAACACACACACACAGATGTGCACACACACACAGAGCATGAGTGCTGTGCGTGTCCCAGTGGTGCTTGCTGAGGGAGGTGTGTATTGCGTGTTTCCGCGGCTTGTTGCTGTTAAAGAGGTGTGAGGGCGGCTGCGGACTGCAATAAAATCCTAGACGGTCACTGTAACCGTCTTCTTGTTGGGATCTAACTCCTGTAAAACTGGACTTACATTTCAGCTCTTAACTGTATTTTCCCTGCAGACATTTACAAAGTGTTAATTTACAATGAGCCCTAGAAAGCAGACATTGGGATTATCGTATCACCATTACATAGTTGCGTAAATTAAAAAGGCGACTATGACCAAATCAGCCTTATCTTTACTTTATATTTGGACTCTGTCGTCAAGTCTTTGGCAAGAGCACCGGGAGACATGGTCAAGATCCTGAGGCATTTTACTGTTGTTTTTTTCTTCTCCACTCTCTCTCTCAGGACTGATTTGAAAGAAGAAGAAGGGCGAGAGAGGAGAAGAAAATGAATGGCTAAAAGTTGAGGAGATTCCAGTTTATGTTTGTCTGTCTCTTCCATTACTTTTAGCCACTCATGACATCATGGAAAAGAAGTGAGGAGAGGAGAGGAGTGGGCTTGAGGAGGAGTGAAGTGGGAAGAGGCTGTATTTCTCTCACCGTTGTTTCATTTGTTTCGCAGGGAGTCCAAGGGGATACATCATTCTAAAAATACACGTTTATTTCACTGGATTCCTCAAATACTTTCATCTTCAGACCCTTGTGATGCCAGTGGCATTTAAGCTGGTTTGATTAGGGCTGTGAAGTCGAAAAACAGAGCGTACAGATATTTCAACGCAGATTAATCATCAGGTGGCTTTAATAAAATGTTCAAACAATCCTGTTTTATCTGGCGCGGGAAGGAACTTGGCAGGGACTCACCGTACATACTTACCTATTTATCTGGTATGTATGTTGGTAGAAAATATAAGTGATTTACTTTAAAGAGGCCTGTATGTAACTTGAAGTTACAAAATAAAATAACCTAAATTATTTTATTTCTTAGATTGACGAGAATCTTGATATGATTTGTTATCTTGCGTGATTGATTCAGCCAATCCAATCAATCTGCTGATCACTATCGTTAGTATCATTGATATTGTCAACATCTCGGGTGAATTGGTCTACAGCCAGCTAAACGTGGAAAATTAAGGTTATACCTGGGATTAGCATTCAAACCAGTGACCTTGTAGTATGGCAAGCTTTTTACATAGTACTTACAATTGTTATTCCTGTTTACGTTTTAATTTAATTTGAATTATAACTAATATTATTGAAACTCACCATTCTTGCCCCCATTGGTTGAGGGATGCTTCCTGGTTGTGTTGTTTCTGGTGTCCTTCCTGTCCCGGGGGTCCTCATCGTCCTCTTTAGTCTTTAGGTGTCCAGTACTTTGCCTGTTCTCCTTACTGTGGACAGACGGCTCAGTAGTTTTCACTGCATTCATGTCGCACACTGCGATGCTGTGTTCCCCTCTGGATGACTCCTTTACTGGGGGTCCCCCTGTCAGAGAGAGAGAGGACACATCCTGTCACGACTCCTTAGGCTGATGTCATAATATCAAAGAGACCACCGTGCTGGATATTGTTGCTGCCTCAGCGTCTGTCAACTCCAGGTTAAAAACAACAACTGGTCAATTCAAATCCAACTGACGTCACAAGACAAGAAATATACGCCATAGATGCACGTCACACAACGAGAAATCTACGCCTTCACATTTGAACAACGCTGTGGTTCTAAACCCTGTGGTTCTAAACCCTTATGTTAGTGTGTGCCGTTCCAACAGCGCTACAGCGTTTTGTATTGTCGTTGGTTTAGAAACCATCTGAGCCTGCTGAGACTGGAGACAGCACAGCAACCAGCATTCTGCATGCGTCTGTTTGTTTACAGAGCTTAAGCCCACGGACACGTCCTGCTTCTCTTGCCATCCACCCTCCACCTCTTCGCCGCCACAGCGGCCAACTTCTTCATTTACAGAATTTACAAAGAGCAGACCTTCTTCCCCCTCCGTGCAAATATTAAACACACCACACTCTCCAGATTCAGGAGCTTTGAGAGCCCCCACAACGTGTCGTGGTGAAAAACGAGGCCCCTCACTCTCGTCCGCAGACTAGCCAAGTCTTCTGTGCTGCTCTGTCTGGGCCCCGTACATCATCGTCCACTGAGAGGCCTCACAGGCCACCACAAACATACATCAGTGTTTTCTTTAATAAGCTCTGTTTGGAGAACCACTCTGATGCTTAGAGGGCAATCCTTCCCTCATATGTGATGCCTCATAAAAATAGCAGAGGTATCAAAAAGCTAGGCTACGTCCGCCGGTCTGCCTGGTTAGAGTGTTCGGTAAGTAAAGGCCAAGATCGGAGGGTGAAAACGATGAAAAATCTTTCGAATAATGAAATAATCAGTTCAAAAGAAAACAATAGCGTAAATGTATAATGAAAACGTATTAGAAAGGAATGAAAAAAGTGTAATGCTTGGTTCGGCTTCTCTGCCAATAACACTTTAGAAGTTCAACTAACAGTCCCAACTAAATCCTTTCCACACTTGTTAACACTGCACTATGATTCAAATAAACTTTTACAAGCATTCATATTTTCACAGCTTATAGTTATATTCATAATATTACACATTTTCTTGACACATAGCTGAACGTTTGCATTAAAGGTCAGAGTTAGTGCCTTACAAAATTACGCCACAGCCCTTCGCCAAGACTTGACCAAACAGCCCTGTGAGGGAGAGGAGAGCCCATTGGAAACACACTTATCTGTGTGGTACGACAGATACAGTATCTCGTCCCACAGATATGTGTAGCGTACGTTGAGCAGACAAAAAGGGGGCTTGTGTACGGTACATAAACACGAGCTTGGGGGAAACAATAACAAAGCCCAGCATTTCCCTCAGAAATAAGACAACACTTACAGTAAATTATCCTCCATAAAGCAGCAGAACAGAGAAAAAATGCCTTCATGCACTCCTCCTTTAATGAAGTCTTAACTGATGGGCCGGAGGTTGAAAGCCCACCCATCGCCATCGACCGAGGAAGCCCACCCTGGCCATGTTATATAACAGTGGCAGCCTAATAAAGGCTGGGATGGCTGGGATTGGTGTCCTGTGTGGCCTACATGGCTCAGCTATAGGATGAAAACGACAAAAAAAACACAAAGAAATACCCTCAGTCCATAGATTTTAGGTGGTTTTAGGATTTTAGAGGGGTGGGTAAGTTGAACCATTTTTTACATTCAGCATCACTCTGTCAAGGGAAATATAGCATTCTGTATAACAAAGATATACAGTACCAGTCAAAAGTTTGGACACACCTACTCATTCAAGGGTTTTTCTTTATTTTTTACTATTTTCGACATTGTAGAATAATAGTGAAGACATCAAAACTATGAAATAACACATATGGAATCATGTAGTAACCAAAAAAGTGTTAAACAAATCAAAATATATTTTATATTTGAGATTCTTCAAAGTAGCCACCCTTGCCTTGCTGACAGCTGTGCACACTCTTGGCATTCTCTCAACAAGCTTCATGAGGTTATTACCTTGAATGCATTTCAATTAACAGGTGTGCCTTCTTAAAAGTTAATTTGTGGAATTTATTTCCTTCTTAATGCATTTGAGCCAATCAGTTGTGTTGTGACAAGGTAGGGGTGGTATACAGAATATAGCCCTATTTGGTAAAAGACCAAGTCCATATTATGGCAAGAACAGCTCAAATAGGCAAAGAGAAACGACAGTCCATCATTACTTTAAGACATGAAGGTCAGTCAATACGGAAAATGTCAAGAACTTTGAAAGTTTCTTCAAGTGCAGTCGCAAACACCATCAAGCGCTATGATGAAACTGGCTCTCATGAGGACTGCCACATGAAAGGAAGACCCAGAGTTACCTCTGCTGCAGAGGATAAGTTCATTAGAATTAACTGCACCTCAGAAATTGCAGCCCAAATAAATGCTTTACAGAGTTAAAGTAACAGACACATCTCAACATCAACTGTTCAGAGGAGACTGTGTGAATCAGGCCTTCATGGTCGAATTGCTGCAAAGAAACCATTACTAAAGGACACCAATAAGAAGAAAATACTTGCTTGGGCCAAGAAACACGAGCAATGGACATTAGACTGGTGGAAATCTGTCCTTTGAGATTTTTGGATCCATTCGCTGTGCCTTTGTGAGACGCAGAGTAGGTGAACGGATGATCTCGGCATGTGTGGTTCCCACCGTGAAGCATGGAGGAGGAGGTGTGATGGTGTGGGTGTGCTTTGCTGGTGACACTGTCTGTGATTTATTCACTTAACCAGCATGACTACCACAGAATTCTGCAGCGATACACCATCCCATCTGGTTTGCGCTTAGTGGGACTATCATTTGTTTTTCAACAGGACAATGACCCAACACACCTCCAGGCTGTGTAAAAGCTATTTGACCAAGAAGGAGAGTGATGGAGTGCTGCATCAGATGACCTGGCCTCCACAATCACTCGACCTCAACCCAATTGAGATGGTTTGGGATGAGTTGGACCGGAGAGTGAAGGAAAAGCAGACAACAAGTGCTCAGCATATATGGGAACTCCTTCAAGACTGTTGGAAAACCATTCCTCATGAAGCTGGTTGAGAGAATGCCAAGATTGTGGAAACCTGTCATCAAGGCAAAGGGTGGCTACTTTGAAGAATTAGTTTAACACTTTTTTTGGTTACTACATGATTCCATATGTGTTATTTCATAGTTTTGATGTCTTCACTATTATTCTACAATATAGAAAATAGTAAAAATAAAGAAAAACCCTTGAATTAGTAGGTGTGTCCAAACCTTTGACTGGTACTATATTTCAGGATGTTGTGTATCCCTGGAAATAATCAGAATTCATGTAAACATTACAGTTTTGAAAACATAGCTTGTCCAAATAAAGTGGTCTCTTGGCACAACGTACCCTGGGTATGGGGTAAGTTGAGCTTTAGCACAGGGTAAATTAAGCCGCCTACACATTTCTGTACTGGATGAGATATTACCACTACCTTTTTAAAACCATGTCTATCTTTATTTTCCAAACACAATTCAACACAATCGCTTTTTTGTCTTTTAACCCTTTACACTCGTGGGAATTGGCCTATATGGATAGGGCTAAATTGAAATGTTTCTTACAGATAAAATATGAAAATGCGTAACCATGGTAGCAATTAGTGCTGAGCGATTAACCAACATTTCGGGGGGGTTTCGGTTATTAAACAACTAATTGACCGACGTTGGTTCAATTACTTGAATTCCATTTAGTTAATTTTTTTTGGTGAGCCCAACTCGCCATTTCTCTAAAGAGAAATCTAATCATTCAAATCCCGAGAGAAATCAACTCAAGAACTATGTGAGATGCTGGGCTGAAGGAAATTGTAGTTTTCATTAAGCAAATATTCAAACTAGTTCAGCGCAGAAACATAATAATGAACTACAAAGACAATAATCCATTGCGGCAGTTTTTTCGGCTCAGGCAGAGACTTTTACACCTGCTACGTTAGGTTAGATGCACACAGACCGCATGAGAGAGGAATATACACAACACAACAACGAGAGAAAGGGAAAAAGACAGTTCGTGAAAGTATGCCTCATCTTCTTTGAAGAACTAGTAAAATGATTGTCAGACAGCTCTACAGCTAGCCTAGCTAAATAGGAACAGTATGGGGAGCACAGAGATAACGTTGTCTGGCTGGCAGGCTGCTACTGCCTGAGCAGAGATGAGATGACGACTTTAAGGAATGAAAAATAATAAAGTAATCTAATAAAAGCTAAGTAATATACACAACTGAAATATTGTATTATTTCATAGTAATTTCCTATTTTTCTATTTGTGTCTACCCAATGTGGACCTGACAGAGACAATAGAATATTTTCAATCTTTTGGTAATTGAATGTTCAATATTTTTGGCTTTGGAATTTCCATAAAAAAATAAAAAAAAGGTTATGTCATTATATCATAATGCATTTAATATTTTTACAAAAATATCGACACCGAAATCGAAAACCATGATTATTGTTTTTATAATCATGCTGAAACCGAACTAGAAAAGCACTAATCGCTCTGCACTAGTAGCAATTGAAAGGGAACAGTTTGGAGATAATGGGGAAATGATTAGACCAAAGGTGAGTACACAACAGTTCACCTGACACAAGACTGAATCCAAACATTACACTAACCATGTTTCCATCCACAGTTTTTAATGCTAGTAAAGTCATACCGTATAACATTATCTTTACGACAGCTGTGATTGAAACAGGAAGTTTCAGTACAATTTTATAAATGCATTATTTGTTCGTTCGACATGGTAGGATCTATTTTTGTCTGTAAAATTAATTATGCGAGAAATTGCGGTGGAAATATTGATATAATAACCATCATATCGAAGTAAACTTGGAGTCACACAATGACACGGTGTGTGGTCCCATGCAGTTTATTAGGCTACAGATTAAATAAATCATGATGAACTTCACACGGTGGTGAAAGCGCACAGTGATCTTGAAGCTCCTTTCCAATAAATATCGATGGTCTGATTCTGGTGACATGATGATCGATGCTTGACTGCCGTTTGACATATATAAATATTATCTTATCCATAATAATCTGATCATGTAGACTAGCCTACCCGCAGTGTATTTGCACGCTGTTGGCTAGAGCGCACAGTGCCAAGACCAGAGTAGACACATTTGTTATTTAACGTAACCATTTTTGTGACAAAATTATTGGTAGAGTTGAAAATGCGATGGAAACACATTGAACTTTAGATTTTTATTTGGTACATGAAAACCTAAGCGAAAAAGTAAGTTTGGTGGAAACACACCACTAGTGGGAAAATTCGCATATTTTCTTTATGCGGATTTTAGAATAATCGCATGAAAATCTGTCGCCAATTGGATGGATACCAACTACTGTTGTTTTTTTGTGCATTTTACATTTACTGTACTTTTTGCTGGATACATTCAGTAACATAAGTTATGTGACTTGTTTCAGGAAACTAGGCGTATGACATGCATCACTACATGAAAGTAAACGTTTTTTGGCAGAAATAACTTCTGGAACATGTGAACTTTCATGTGCCTTAATAACAAACGTGTATGTCATCTGTAAATACAAATACAATTGTTAAATTACAAGCCTAGTTGGTTTAGCCACAGAAAAACACCAGCAACCTTCCCGCTAGCCATGATTGGCTGAGATAGTGAGTGGGCTGGACATGCCGAGAGATGAGTTCAGATTGGTCTGCCATGTAGCACACTTCTGTCTATAATATGAGCTGGTCAGTATGTGTAGGTATTCCTTTCTAATGCGGCTTTTTTGAAAGATATCACTTAGTAGAACTGCATAGGTGTTGCTCTCCACTTTCTGGAGGACCAAGTTTTGAAATCAGTGGAATTAGAGTATGATAGCTAAGGAGATGGAGAAAATTCTGCCGTTTGATTGCAAATATGTAGACGGAGTCGAAAAGAGAACACACAGAAGGCTGTTGTAAAACATCTGTCTCAAGATTACATTTTCAAACTAAGGGCAACCATGGCATCCGTGACAGATAGGGAGAAGCCTCCATCCATGTATATGGGTAAGAGAGTCTAGCTAGCTACATTTTCAGATATTACACATTTCAAATTTTGTCAGAAAGTCGTTTTCATTTCAAGTTAAAGTGTACCGTTAGCTTGCTAGCTAACATTAGCTGGCTGGCTAGCTAGCTAACGTTATGTGTATGATCTGTCTAGTAATATTATTCATATCTCAGAGCCATTTGCATTGCTAGTTATATCCTAATGTTAGCTAGCTAACATTGAATCTGGTTGGTTAGCTACCTGCAGATTCATGCAGGGTAGTAATGTTATGAGTTGGGATTATTGTTCATTGTTTAGCTAGCTAGCTACATGTCTAAACAAAAGCCTCTGCTATGCAAGTAACTATTTCAATAGAAGGTTTAAGATGTCACTGCGACAACTGTCGCTAGACGTAGCTGGTAAATTCACTCTGGCTATCTACTCCGATTTCAGAGCACTCTCGTCTGAGTGTGCCAGAGCGCAGAATAACTGACACATTTACAAATGCTCAACACCCGTTGAATATGGCCGGTGTCAGTAAACGTTGGCAAAAAAGCGTAATTAAATTGTTGCCAGCAGCACAGTTGCAGTCACCAACGTTCTGGATAACATAAAAACAGCCTAACCAGCTCTTTAGGGCGAGTAAAATGGTCAGAGTGAGCTGTTCTCTCATTTGTGTCTGGAAGTAGCTCGCAAGCTAGCCAACGCTAGCCAGTTAGCTTGGGTGCTTGACTGCTGTTGTTAGGATCAACCCTACCTTTCGGCCAGAGCGTCCAGTGTGCGCTCTGAACACTCCGAGAGCGAAATGCTCTGAATTTACGAACGGCCAATCTGACATAAGACCGAATCGAGCCGGTCGGTCACATATTCCTGGAAAATGTGGGGTCAGTGCAACTTAAGACAAAATATTACATGGGTTTGAGTGAGAGGACTGACTGGTGTCTCCAAGTGGCCACACACCTCTCCAAAGTGTGCACAGTTCCTAAGAAATTTCAATCAAAGAAAAGTCTTCAACTATAAAGTAATTTTTTTAGTTTTCCCAGCTGTGTCGTTGAGGAACTACAGCAAGCACACTTGTAGATGTAATCACACAATTGCTGTTGTTGTTTACGCAATCAAAAAACGGTCCATTATAAATCGCATATGGTGGGCATAATTTGAAAGCTTGTTCTATTGCCAACATGACTACCTACATTATAAAATACAATTGAACAGTGTTAGGCTTTCTCAAGGCAATTCAGAGAAACAGAGTTATGAGTACATTCAGGTGCGTGTGCCCGGAAAAGTTTTCTTCACAATAAACAAACATAGGCTCATTCTGTTCAGAACAACCCAGAGTATGACACCATGTCATCTTGTAACTGTACATCAAACATAGTGATCATAAACGTTGACACTGTATATGACATGAGCTAAACACTGTGAAGTGCATATTTGGACTCACAGTGTTTGGCTTGCTTGAACGACATCAAAGCGGTATTAATTATAATCCTCAACGTCTCATCTTTCAAAATACATAGAGTCCTCTTAATTTACAGCATTTCCCTCACTCAGACAACAAAAAAACTGCCCAATTACCTGGTGGGATGGGGGCAACTTCTTGTCGCGTGTTGTGCTCAAGTTCAGAACGGCTGTCAGTCAAAACCCATACAGCGCTGTGAAGCGCAGAGCCAGAGCTCTGACATCATGTATAGCATGTTTCTGTATAGCCACTACATTCCAATTTAGGCTCTTATTAGTGCCCAAATCTGCCATTTCTAACCCGTATACGGGTACGAGTGTAAAGGGTTAATCATTTTAAGCATCTTTTGACACAGGCTTAACACCTAACAAACTTTTTAAAAACGTTTTTAATACTTTTAACATAGGCCAGGGCCTGTTCTGTTGATACCTCATATCCCAGCGATAATGCCTTGCATTATGCCTGGGAAGAAAACATTGCTGAACTTGCAATTAGCTCAAGCATTGGCTCAACTTACCCCAAGATAAAACATTTGGAATATATATTAGCCCACACAGCTACAAGGATGCACTTTCATGCTAGGTTTAGGACCTCCATTTGAAGCTTATATGTAGAACAATATTCAAATGATCTACTTTGGTTTAGACACAAGCATCGTGAAACCTGGTGAAAATATTTTTTTTTACCTAACTTGCTTACCACTTTTTCCATGTGTTTTCTTCCTTCGCAGACTCCATGAAATGATGACCTCTTCCTAAATATTTGGTGAAATGATACATTTTGTGTATGGTTTCCTAGAAACAAGAGTGGCTCTACTTACCCCTTTGGCTCAGCTTACCCCACTCTCCAGTCAATGTGATTAAACATTGGAAAAGCTCCAAAGTAGTTCTAGAACTAGAATGAGTTCTAATTCTATGTTCTGAGCTCCACTCTAGATATGTTCCCAGCCCATAGGTCCAGGGTAAGGTGGGAGTGAAGTGCACAATGTGGCTCAAGCCACCCAACTCTGAAGCTGTAAGAATCCAAGACCCCATCATCAAAATACTTTTATTTTATTGGCTGATGGTATCTGGATGCTTAGAGTGACTGGAGACCTGAGTTACAGACCAATTAGAGGTAAGAAATACAAAAGTTCTGAACCTTTCTATTCTCATACTTTCTACAGATTGTAAATTAAAGATACACTTTTTTGCTAAGAGTATTATTATATTATTGATCGATTGACTATGACATTTAAAATCACCCAGCAGTGCTATTTGCAGAGTTAGCTCCAGGTATATGTTGCAATTCTTCAGCCATTCCTGAACCTGCGACCAAAAACAAGCTACATATGGACAGTACCAAAACAAATGATCTAATGATTCTGTCTCTTCACAGCAAAATCTGCAGAGCTGGTATGGTTGTATCCCCCATATACAGTGCATTTTTCCACATTTTGTTACGTTACAGCCTTATTCAAAAATGTATTACATTAAAAATGTTCCTCATCAATCTACACACAACACCCCATAAAGACATTTTTGCTAATTTATTAAAAATACAAAACAGAAATACCTTATTCACGTAAGTACTCAGACACTTTGCTATGAGACTAGAAATTGAGCTCAGGTGCATCCTGTTTCCATTGATCATCCTTGATCATCCTACAACTTGATTGGTGTCCACCTGTGGTAAATTCAATTGAATGGACATGATTTGGAAAGGCACACACCTGTCTATATAAAGGTCCCACAGTTGACAGTGCATGTCAGAGCAAAAACAAAGCCATGATGTCGAAGGAATTGTCCGTAGAGTTCGGAGAAAGTATTGTGTCGAGGCTAAGATCTGGAAAAGAGTACCTAAAAATGTCTGCAGCATTGAAGGTCCCCAAGAACACAGTGGCCATCATTCTTAAATGGACGAAATTTGAAAAAGCCTAAACTCTTCCTAGAGCTGGCCGCCTGGCCAAACTGAGCAATCGGGGGAGAAGGGCCTTGGTCAGGGAGGTGACCAAGAACTCGATGGTCACTCTGACAGAGCTCCAGAGTTCCTCTGTGGAGATGGGAGAACCTTCCAGAAGGACAACCATCTCTGCAGTACTCCACCAATCAGACCTTTATGGTAAAGTGGCCAGACGGAAGCCACTACTCAGTAAAATACACATGACAGCCCGCTTGGAGTTTGCCAAAAGGCACCTAAAGGACTCTCAGACCATGAGAAACAAGATTCTCTGGTCTGATGAAACCCAGATTGAACTCTTTGGCCTGAATGTCAAGCGTCACGTCTGGAGGAAACCAGGAACCATCCCTATGGTGAAGCACGGTGGTGGCAGCATCATGCTGTGGGGATGTTTTTCAGCGGCAGGGACTGGGAGATTAGTCAGGATCGAGGAAAAGATGAACGGAGCAAAGAACAGATGAAAACCTGCTCCAGAGCACTCAAGACCTCAGACTGGGGCGAAAGTTCACCTTCCAACAGGACAACGACCCCAAGCACACAGCCAAGACCACGCAGGAGTGGCTTCGGGACAAGTCTCTCAATGTCCTTGAGTGGCCCAGCCAGAGCTCGGACTTGAACCCGATCGAACATCTCTGGAGGGACCTGAAAATAGCAGTGCAGCGACGCTACTCATCCAACCTGACAGAGCATGAGAGGTTCTGCAGAGAAGAATGGGAGAAACTCCCCAAATACAGGTGTGCCAAGCTTGTAGCGTCATACCCAAGAACACGCAAGGCTGTAATCGCTGCCAAAGGTGCTTCAACAAAGTACTGAGTAAAGGGTCTGAATACTTATGTAAATGTAATATTTCAGTTTATAATTTTTTATAAATTAGCAACAATTTCTAAAAACCAGTTTTTGCTTTGTCATTATGGGGTATTGTGTAGATTGATGAGGGGCAAAAAACAATTTAATCAATTATAGAATAAGGCTGTAACGTAACAAAATGTGGTAAAAGTGAAGCGGTCTGAATACTTTCCGAATGCACTGTATAACATTCTATTGGTTGCAAGAATTTTGTATAGTAATTTAAATTGAAAAACTATGTTTTGAATCCAGCGTCGTTTTTTGTGTTATTAATCAAGGTGAATTTTCCACAAATAGACTAGATTTAGCTAAATTTCTATTACAATGAATATTAGTGAGATCATTTCTTTCTTTCGGGATATGAATACCAAGTATGTCCACTTCACCGTCAGACAATTTTAGTGGTAAACTACATGGTAATGTAATTTTTTAGTGATTCAATACGTAATATAGTACACTTATCATAATTTGGTTGTAATCCAGATAAATTAGAAAAAATATCTAGATCCTCTAAGAGTGTGCATGGATCCACTTTGTGGATTTAAAAGAAAACATGAATCATCAGTGTACAATGACACCTTTTTTTTAACCCCTGGATTTCTAGCCCCTTGATATTATTGTTGTATCTGATTGTTGTATTATTGCTGTATCTGATTGATGGCAATAATAAAATAGATATGCCGATAGTGGACAACCTTGTTTTACTCCACTTGACAATGTAATACTTTCTGAGAAGTAGCCATTATTTACTATTTTACACCTAGGTTTATTATACATAACTTCAACCCATTGGATAAGAGATTATCCAAAATGTAAATATTCCAGGCATTTATATTTAAATTCCAGTCATACTTTATCAAAAGCCTTTTCAAAGTCAGCTATGAATACCAGGCCTGGTTTCCCAGATTTTTCATAGTGTTCTATTGTTTCCAGTACTTGTCTTATATTATCTCCAATGTATCGTCCATGTAAAAAACCTGTCTGATTGGGATTAATAATATCCGACAATACCTTTTAAATTAATGCACAACACTGAAGTGTAACGGGCCTCCATTTTTTTAATGGACTGAATCTTTATATTTACCACTTGGGTCCTGTTTCAGTAAAATCAGACCTTCTTGTTGAGTATGTGATAATCTACAATTTTTATTGGAGTGGTTAAAACATGCTAATAACAGTCCTCTGAATACATAAAAAAAAGGTTTGGTATACCTCAACTGGTATGCCATCCAGCCCTTACAATTAACTTCGGTTAGTGGAGATGGAGGAGACTGAAACAAAAACATATGCTTTGCTTCCTCTTTCAAAATATGGCTTGGTGAATCATGAGTGACTCCATCATTTGTAACAAGTTCCAGTAAATTATTTTTGGTAGCATTTCTATGTTGAAGGTAAAAAAATAATTTGGTGCATTTTCCCCATATTCCATCCAGGTCGCTGCATTTTAATAATATATTACACTTAATCTTTCTTGAATAAGTTCCTCCATTTCTGTATTTTTTTCCTCTAATGTATTCTGTGCCTCTATGGTACAGTTTCTCTCGCTATTTATCTGTACTGTTAGTCCCAATATTTCCTTTGTTAATATGAATTATTTTGACCTAAATTGCTTTTGTTTTAAAGATCAGTATGGAATTGCATGGCCTCTAAAGGCACATTTAAAAGTGTCCCATACAATAACGGGATCTGCTGTACCTATATTATGTTGGAAAAAGTCAGTTATAAATTATTCTGTCCTGCTTAAAAGCAAGCTGTCATCCAATATGCTTTGATTACATTTCCAATATCCTCGCCCACGTGGAAATTCTGTAAGAGTGCCTGCATTGGTTTTAGTGGTAATATATTAAGTCGTAAAGCATAAGTGACACCTCATTGGATGTTAAAATCAATGTTTTGCTTTGTACACACGTATAGGCCTATACAGTCATGATCGACAAATGGTCTATGTTAAGATTTGTGAAATATTTTCAGTGTTAGTGTATTGGTATATTGCAGTTGTCTTTTAATTCTGGGACTTTATTTTTGTTGAAATCAGAGATTCATTTGTTAGGTATAGGGCTAAATTGAAATGTTTCTTCACGACTGTTTGGCTTGCTTGTATGACATCAAAGCAGTATTTATTATAATCCTCAACATATCTTTCAAAATACATTTACATTTTAGTCATTTAGCAGACGCTCTTATCCAGAGCGACTTACAGTTAGTGAATACATATTTTTTTATACTGGCCCCCCGTGGGAATCGAACCCACAACCCTGGCGTTGCAAACGCCATGCTCTATCAACTGAGCTACATCCCTGCCGGCCATTCCCTCCCCTACCCTGGACGACGCTGGGCCAATTGTGCGCCGCCCATGAGTCTCCCGGTCGCGGCCGGCTGCGACAGAGCCTGGATTCGAACCAGGATCTCTAGTGGCACAGTTAGCACTGCTATGCAGTGCCTTAGACCACTGCGCCACTCAGGAGTACCAGTCAAAGGTTTGGACACACATTCCAGGGTTTTTCTTTATTTTTAGTATTTTCTACATTGTAGAATAATAGTGAAGACATCAAAACTATGAAATAACACATATGGAATCATGTAGTAACCACAAATTAACTTTTAACAAGGCACACCTGTTAATTCAAATGCATTCCAGGTGACTACCTCATGAAGCTGGTTGAGAGAATGCCAAGAGTGCGCAAAGCTGTCATCAAGGCAACGGGTGGCTACTTTGAAGAATCTCAAATATAAAATATATTTGTTTAACACTTTTTTGTTTACTACATTTAAGTCATTTAGCAGACGCTCTTATCGAGAGCGACTTACAGTTAGTGAGTGCATATATTATAACTTTTTCATACTGGCCCCCCGTGGGAATTGAACCCACAACCCTTGCGTTGCAAACGCCATGCTCTACCAACTGAGCTACATCCCTGCCAGCCATTCCCTCCCCTACCCTGGACGACGCTGGGCTGTCACGCGTGCTGTAGGTGGGTGTAGTGGTGGAATCAAACGCAGAACACCGAAGGATAGTCCAAACAACTTTAGTAAATCTCCAAACAGGAAAAATGACAACACTTGCCCGAAGGCAAAAATACGCACAAAGGCGAAATAGCAAAAAGCGCACTAACAGGTGCGTAACGCTCCAACGCAGTGGAGGAAAGCTCAACCGAGCGAAAGGGCGAAAATAAGCCCAACACACGACAGACCAAAATCAATAACACACAACACTAGACAAACACAACGAGAAACTTATAGGACACTGATTACGCTAAACGAGAACAGGTGTGACAACAACCAGACAAAAGCAAACGAACATGAAACATACAACGGTGGCAGCTAGTATTCCGGAGACAACGAACGCCGAAGCCTGCCCGAACAAGGGAGAGAGGCAGCCTCGGCCGAAACCGTGACAGTACCCACCCCTTGACGCGCGGCTCCAGACGTGCGCCGACTCCGGCCTCGGGGACGACCCGGAGGACGCGGAGCAGGGTGCGTCGGGTGCCCACGATGGAATTCCGTCAGGAGAGACGGGTCCAAAATGTCTCTCCTCGGCACCCAGCACCGCTCCTCCGGACCGTACCCCTCCCACTCCACTAGATACTGGAGACCCCCCATCCGACGTCTCGAATCCAAGATGGACCTCACGGAGTACGCCGGTGCCCCCTCGATGTCCAATGGGGGCGGAGGAGTCTCCCTGATCTCACTTTCTTGGAGTGGGCCAGCTACCACCGGCCTGAGAAGGGACACATGGAACGAGGGGTTAATACTTTTATATTCAACAGGTAGTTGTAATTTATAACACACCTCGTTCAACCTTCCCAGGACTTTAAATGGCCCTACAAACCGCCGACCCAGTTTCCGACAGGGCAGGCGGAGGGGCAGGTTTCTGGTAGAGAGCCAGACTCGATCACCAGGTGCGTACACCGGTCCCTCACTGCGGTGGAGATCGGCGCTCGCCTTATGACGTCGGAGGGCCCGCTGCAGGTGGACGTGTGCAGCGTTCCATGTCTCCTCCGAGCGCCACGCCCACTCATCCACCGCAGGAGCCTCGATCTGGCTCTGCTGCCAAGGTGCCAGAACCGGCTGGTACCCCAACACACATTGGAAAGGGGTTAGGTTAGTGGAGGAATGGCGTAGGGAATTCTGGGCCATTTCGGCCCAGGGAACGTACCTTGCCCACTCCTCCGGCCGGTCCTGGCAGTATGTTCTAAGAAACCTACCCCCATCCTGGTTCACACGTTCCACCTGCCCATTACTCTCCGGGTGGTAACCCGAGGTGAGGCTCACCGAGACCCCCAACCGCTCCATAAAAGCTCTCCAGACTCTGGAGGTAAATTGGGGACCTCGATCAGACACAATATCCTCGGGTACCCCGTAGTGCCGGAACACATGGGTGAATAGGGCTTCGGCAGTTTGCAGGGCGGTGGGAAGGCCCGGCATGGGGAGCAAACGACAGGCCTTAGAAAACCGGTCCACAACGACCAGTATAGTGGTATTCCCCTGTGAAGGAGGAAGGTCAGTAAGGAAATCCACCGAGAGGTGGGACCATGGTCGTTGTGGAACGGGCAGGGGTAGTAACTTACCCCTAGGCAGATGTCTAGGCGCCTTACACTGGGCGCACACCGAGCAGGAGGAAACATAAACCCTCACATCCCTTGCCAACGTGGGCCACCAGTACTTGGCACTAAGACAGTGCACTGTCCGGCCGATACCCGGGTGTCCAGAGGAGGGTGACGTGTGAGCCCAATAGATCAATCGATCCCGAACCTCGAGCGGAACATACTTCCGACCCTCCGGGCATTGTGGTGGACTAGGGTCGGTGCGTAACGCCCGCTCGAGCTCAGCATCGACCTCCCACACTACCGGTGCCACCAGACACGACTCCGGCAGTATGGGAGTGGGCTCCACGGACCTCTCCTCCGTGTCATACCGCCGAGACAGCGCATCTGCCTTACCGTTCTGTGACCCAGGGATGTACGTGATCTTAAATGTAAACCGGGTCAAGAACATATTCCATCTAGCCTGCCGAGGGTTTAGCCTCCTCGCTGCCCGGATGTACTCCAGGTTACGGTGGTCCGTCAAAATGAGGAAAGGGTGTTGAGCCCCCTCAAGCCAGTGCCTCCACACCTTTAGGGCCTGTACCACGGCTAACAGCTCCCTGTCCCCTACGTCATAGTTTCGCTCCGCCGGACTGAGCTTCTTGGAATAGAAGGCACAGGGGCGGAGTTTAGGTGGCGCGCCTGACCGTTGTGAAAGCACGGCTCCAATACCGGCCTCAGACGCGTCCACCTCTACCTGAAATGGTAAAAAGGGATCCGGATGTGCCAGCACTGGAGCCGAGGTAAACAGGTCCTTCAGCCTCCCAAATGCCCTGTCCGCCTCGGCAGACCACTGCAGACGCACCGGGCCCCCCTTCAAGAGAGACGTGATGGGAGCTGCCACCTGTCCAAAACCCCGGATAAACCTCCGGTAGTAATTCGCAAACCCCAAAAACTGCTGCACCTCCTTCACAGTGGTTGGTGTTTGCCAATTACGCACGGCTGACACCCGGTCTACCTCCATCTTCACCCCTGACGCAGACAACTGATACCCCAAAAAGGAGACAGACTCCTGGAAAAACAGACACTTCTCTGCCTTAACATACAGGTCGTGCTCCACCAGCCTCCGCAACACTCTGCGCACCAGGGCCACATGCTCGACACGGGTAGGCGAGTACACGAGAATGTCATCTATGTACACCACGACCCCCTGCCCCTGCATGTCCCTGAAGATCTCATCCACGAATGATTGGAAAACTGACGGAGCGTTCATCAACCCGTATGGCATGACAAGATACTCGTAATGGCCCGAGGTGGTACTAAAGGCTGTCTTCCATTCATCGCCCTCCCTGATGCGTACCAAGTTGTACGCGCTCCTGAGATCTAATTTAGTGAAGAAACGCGCCCCATGCAAGGACTCAGTCATGGTCGCAATCAGCGGGAGTGGATAACTGTACTTCACCGTGATCTGATTGAGACCACGGTAATCGATGCACGGGCGTAAACCACCATCCTTCTTCTTCACAAAAAAGAAACTCGAGGACGCAGGGGAAGTGGAAGGCCGTATGTATCCTTGTCTCAGAGATTCGTCTATGTAAGTCTCCATAGCTTTCTTCTCCTCCTAAGACAGAGGATACACATGGCTCCGTGGGAGCGCAGCTCCTGCCTGGAGGTCTATCGCACAATCTCCCTGCCTATGGGGCGGCAACTGCGTCGCCCTCGACTTACTAAACGCAATAGCCAAATCCCCATACTCAGGGGGAACGTGCAATGCGGGCACCTGGTTTGGACTCTCCACCGAGGTAGCCCCTACGGAAACGCCTAAACATCTACCCACACACTGGGCAGACCACTCCATCAGAGCCCTCTCCTGCCACGAAATAGATGGGTTATGGGTACTCAACCAGGGCATGCCCAGCACCACCGGATACGCAGGAGAGTCAATCAGAAATAGCTGAATCATCTCCTGATGACCCCCCTGCGCACACATCCTAAGTGGCGCAGTGACCTCCCTGATCAAGCCCGCACCCAACGGACGGCTATCTAGGGCATGAACGGGGAAAGGGACATCAACAGGAAGAAGGGGAATCCCTAAAGCTAAACAAAACTTCTTATCAATAAAATTCCCAGCCGCGCCTGAATCTACCAGCGCCTTATGCTGGGAATGAGGTGCTACCTGTGGAAAACTCACAGGCATACAGAAATGTGCAACAGAGAGCTCTGGGTGAGTGGGGCGCCTACTCACCTGGAAGGAATCCCCAGTGCGGGACCTGTCGTCCTCTCCCCTAGGAGGCCATCCCCAGCACCTAGCCGCGGTGTGTCCTCCCCGACCACAGTTGGTGCAGGGGATGGACCCCCTAGTAAGCCGACCCCTCCTCTCTCTAGCGCCAGCGCCCCCGAGCTCCATGGGACACGGCTCGGAGGCGCTGGAGGGTGAAATGGACGGACCCCCCTCGGGACGTCCGCGGGTAGCTAGTAGGTTATCCAGCCTGATGGACATGTCGACCAACTGGTCGAACGAGAGGCTGGTGTCCCTACAAGCCAGCTCCCGACGGACGTCCTCTCGTAGACTACATCTGTAGTGATCGACGAGAGCCCGATCATTCCACCCTGCATCTGCCGCTAGAGTACGGAATTCGAGGGCGAACTCTTGGGCACTCCTCCTCCCCTGCCGGAGGAAGACCAGACGCTCCCCCGCCGCTTTCCCCTCCGGGGGATGGTCAAACACCGCCCTGAAGCGGCGGGAGAACTCGTCGTACGTGATGGTGTCCGCGTCGATCCTCCTCCACTCCGCGTTGGCCCATTCCAATGCCTTCCCGGAAAGGCAGGAGATCAGGGCGGACACGCTCTCATGTCCCGAGGGCGCCGGGTGCACGGTGGCCAGGTACAGCTCCACCTGGAGAAGGAATCCCTGACACCCGGCCGCGGTTCCATCGTAGGCCCTCGGGAGCGAGAGTCGGACTCCTCGGGGTTCCGGTGCGGGAATGGGCGGACTGGCCGATGGTGCTGGCAGGGAGGGTGGCGGTGGAGGCGTTCCCCAGCCTCGGATGGTGGTGATCACCTCCTGCAGTGCGGTCCCCATCTGCAAGATCTGGTCCCGTTGTTCCCGGACCTGGTTCTCCAGCGTCGTCTGGGCTGCTGCGGCTCCTGCTGATTCCATTATTGGTGTGTTATTCTGTCACGCGTGCTGTAGGTGGGTGTAGTGGTGGAATCAAACGCAGAACACCGAAGGATAGTCCAAACAACTTTAGTAAATCTCCAAACAGGAAAAATGACAACACTTGCCCGAAGGCAAAAATACGCACAAAGGCGAAATAGCAAAAAGCGCACTAACAGGTGCGTAACGCTCCAACGCAGTGGAGGAAAGCTCAACCGAGCGAAAGGGCGAAAATAAGCCCAACACACGACAGACCAAAATCAATAACACACAACACTAGACAAACACAACGAGAAACTTATAGGACACTGATTACGCTAAACGAGAACAGGTGTGACAACAACCAGACAAAAGCAAACGAACATGAAACATACAACGGTGGCAGCTAGTATTCCGGAGACAACGAACGCCGAAGCCTGCCCGAACAAGGGAGAGAGGCAGCCTCGGCCGAAACCGTGACATGGGCCAATTGTGCGCCGCCCCAATATGTGTTATTTCATAGTTTTGATGTCTTCACTATTATTCTACAATGTAAAAAATAGTAAAAATAAAGAAAAACCCTTGAATGAGTAGGTGTCCCAAATGTTGACTGGTAGTGTACATTGAGTCCTCTTAATTTACAGCATTTCAATCACTCAGTCAACACAAAATGTGCTAAAGTTGCCCAATGAGCAGGAGGGATGGGGGCAACTTCTTGTCACGCGAGGTGCTCAACTGCAGAACGGCTGTCAGTCGACACCCATACAGCGCAGTGAAGGACAGAGCCTGAGGTCTGACATCATGTATAGCACGTTACTGTACAGCCACTGCGTTCCAATTTAAGCATTTACCAGTGCCTAAATCTGCAATTTTCAACCCGTATACAGGTACGAGTGTAAAGGGCTACGTCTACGTACCAGATATGGTTTGAATTTGATTTGTGGTTCATCGGTTTCGTTCTTATAGCCCTGGTGTGATATGGTGCCATCTAGTGGTGTAGCGTGACTGACTTTTGAATTCAGCAACTAATCATTCTTAAATTCATTAGAGGCTAATTCATTGAGTCTATATACCAAATTTGAAGTCAATCTGACTGATGGTTCATGAGAAGAATATTTTAAAAGTATTTTTAGCATTAGCATACAGTATGTGCTAACATGCATCTATAGGTACAGTGCAGCAATATTTGAATGCAGCAACTATTTTTTTCTCATAACCATTACAGACTAATGTAATGAGTCTAAATACAACATCTGGAATGAATCTGACGTATGGTTCATGAGAAGAAGATGATTGCAGATGATTTTGAGGATTAGCGTTACATATGCAAATTATGAGTTGTTAATAGTTTTCTTGTTTTTTGAGATATCAATACCAAATTCAGTGTGGTTCATCTTGGGGAAGTGCATGATAGCAATGACAAGTTTCAAGTTGATAGGCCACCGTCGTTTAAATGGACACAAAATCAGATTTTTGATTAGTCAATAAATCAGTCATCTCTTAACCAATCCCCTAGGTTAAAGTTTTAAAAAGATTTTCAGAAATTTCCAAGATGGAGGGAAATCTATCCTGACAGACCTTATGGGTCCTTGAGGAAAATTTGTTCAGCATGAGGAAAGACACCTACATACAAAGTTTCAAGTCTCTAGGTCATAAGGGCGGTGGATATGAGGGTTTATGTGAGACTGCTTATAACAGTGCCACCTATAGACCATTCCTCAATACAGAATCTTTCCAGATCCTTGATATCCTTTGTCTGCGCTTAACCACAGGTTTTCAATGGGGTTCAAGTCCAGAGACTGACCATTGCAAAATGTTGATTTTGTGGTCAATTAAGCATTTCTTTGTGGATTTTGATGTGTGCTTGGGGTTATTGTCTTGCTGGAAGATTCACTTGTGGCCAAGTTTCAACCTCCAGGCAGAGGCAACCAGAGTTTTGTCAAATAATTTCAAGTTTGACGTTTTATTAGTCGCATGTACAGGATAGACATGGTATGCTTACTTGCAGGTTCCTTCTCTCGACAATGCGACAACAATAAAATGTCCTGTTACTGGGTATAGTTCATGATGACGTTGACCTTAACAAGGTCCCAGGACCAGTGAAAGCAAAATGGCCCCATAACATCAAAGATCCACCACCATATTTTACAGTAGGTATGGGGTTCTTGTATATGCATCCTTCTTTCGCCGCCAAACCCACTAATGATGTGCGTGGTCAAAGAGCTCTATTTTCATGTCATCCAACAAATGTAAACGCCTGGAGTTTGCTAAACGGCATTGGCACTTGGATTAGAACCGGTGCTATGGTCAGATGACATGAAAATCAAGCTCTTTGGCCACGCACACTAACTAGTGTTAGGTTTGGTGTCGAAAGAAGGATGCATAATTATATGAATAATTTTGGATGAATAATTTTGACCCCTATCTTTTTAGAAAAAAATATTACTTGATAAACAACATATCTTTCTCAGAGTATAAAATAATATAATTTTCAATTTTGTTTAGCATACCATATAGCTCAGAATGTGTATAATTTATTTTATGAAGTCTTTTTTTTCAAGGGTGCCAATAATTTTGGTCGTGACTGTATGTATGACATACAGTACATTTTCATGTGATCCATCTTAATTAAACAATGGTCCCACTGTGTGGGCTACCCCACAATGGTGTTGAGGTATAAAGGCCCTGAGTTGAATGTAGGCTCCAATGTAATCTTACAGAGAGGGGTTCACACACCTAAGATATCCTCCAAATCCTCTCTATCAGTTTCCGGCTCCTCTCATTGACAAATTATTATTTTGAGTGGTTTCTCCAGAAATGTTTTCTTTCTTTTTGTCTCTTTCCTGATTCTCTAACACTCTCTCTTTTCTTATTTCTGTTCTTCCCCGTTGGACCACCAGCTGGGCTGAGGGCTGACTGGCTGGCTACATTTATTTATGTTGGGGTTAAGCCAGGACTTCCGCCACTGATTGGGAATTTACTGAGGGATTAATAGAGGGATTCTCTGTTGAAGCTAATTAGGATATTTTTGTTGCTTATCATATTCTATTATAGTCCTATGATAGTTGCTGGCAAACAAACTGTGATGCTTGAAGTATGTGCTCATATTTTTAACTATGTTATTTGGATGCACCTATTGATAGCTGCTGTAGATACTATTATCTGCTAAATGAATCGAAATGTAGCAGTTGTATGGCATCTTATCCTGAGCTAATTATATATTTAACTGCTTCAGACTTTGCTCTACCAGGACTTACTTACTTCGAACACTTAACTGAGTCTGAAATAAATACATTATTCTGGTCCATGTTTGTGGTTTTCCGCTCATATAAAACAGGCCCCAGTGGAGCTTTAGAATAAGTATCAGTAAGTAGCGTATTGCCCTCTCTTACTAACATGGTGTGTATTCTCAGAGTATTTCCCTGCGGTCTCACAATGTCTAACATGTCCTAATGCTTCCTGCTGGGCATTCCATAGCGCTAATGAAGAAGGAGAGGATGGAGGAGCCTGAATCCAGCAGCATGATGGGAAATATGAGGATGAAATGTGAGCCTGTATCAATGAGTGGTGACATACACTGTTTCAAACATAGACATAGAATGCATTCCTATTCGAGTTCACGTTCTATGTTATGAATTATGTCATTCTTTGGTTTTAACTTGATACAGTGCCCCCTGGCAAGGCGCAGGCATGTTTTTATCCCAAACTGTGATCCCAAACTGTAGAATCCAATGTTAGCAGCCAACCTTGTCATAGTCTGTGATTTGTGTAATAGACGACTACAACCGGAGCCCTTCCACGTGCTCGAGAGAGAGAGAGAATGTTAAAAAAAGGTGGTGTTTCAGGATTTGTTTGAAAGTAAATAGACTTTGGACTAATGAAAAGGTACTGGTTCTATGTAAGCTGCGCATTGCCGCTCGGACAAGTTGTTATTAAATGATTTTTTAACAGAGGATTTGGCAAGATTTAGAACTTTTGCCATTCTATAATAAACAATGGCATGGACCATATTGAAAATATTTACTTAATTTTCCAAAGTGACTTATGGCAACACTGGCCACTAAACAGAGTGTCGTGAGTGTTATGGCGTCAGGTGCCACGGACTGTATAAATACCGCCTGTACACTTGTTTATAGGAAAAGCCCATCTGGCTTTGGCTAACACAGGCAGCCCGCTCTGGTGACCCCTCGGCTTGTTCGAATGGAAAATATAACAGGAGTGTTTGCTAAGCGGGGATTGCAGCTACAGCAGTCAATTGTCAAGTGACGGACAAGATAATGTTGTAAAAGACTGCAGACTCCAGATCTGAAAACCCAGCCCCTCTCCCAACGAGTAAACACACCGACAGGAGGCTTTTGAAGAACTATCCAAGGGAAAAACGTATTGTCTCTCTTTTTCATTCCTCCCATTTTGGGGGGTTTATAAATGATTACAGAGTTATAGAAGCTTAGCAAAATGAAAAAGTTCAAGTAGGTGATGACTGGACGAGTGAACCAAATATGTCATCCCTGCTTGTTTCATTGATATCTAGCTATGCGGGGAAAGAGTAGGCTGCTTTTAGGATGTGGTGAGAAAATAGATGCCTTTATCACTTTACTGCAGGTATATATAAACTTAACAAAAAAAGAAACGTCCCTTTTTCAGGACCCTGTCTTTCAAAGATAATTCGTAAAAATCCAAATAACTTCACAGATCTTCATTGTAAAGGGTTTAAACACTCTTTCCCATGCTTGTTCATTGAACCATAAACAATGAATGAATATACTGTACACCTGTGGAACGGTCGTTAAGACACTAATAGCTTACAGACGGTAGCCAATTAAGGTCACAGTTATGAAAACTTAGGACACTAAAGAGGCCTTTCTACTAACTCTGAACAACACCAAAAGAAAGATGTCCAGGGTCCCTGCTCATCTGCATGAACATGCCTTAGGCATGCTGCAAGGAGGCATGAGGACTGCAGATGTGGCCAGGGCAATAAATAGCAATGTCCGTACTGTGAGACGCCTAAGACAGCGCTACAGGGAGACAGGACGGACAGCTGATCGTCCTCGCAGTGGCAGACCACTTGTAACAACACCTGCACAGGATCGGTACACCTGAACATCACACCTGCGGGACAGGTACAGGATGGCAACAACAACTCACCGAGTTACACCAGGAATGCACAATCCCTCCATCAGTGCTCAGACTGTCCGCAATAGGCTGAAAGAGGCTGGACTGAGGGCTTGTAGGCCTGTTGTAAGGCAGGTCCTCACCAGACATCACCGGCAACAACTATGGGCACAAACCCACTGTTGCTGGACCAGACAGGACTGGCAATAAGTGCTCTTCACTGACGCGTTTATCATCGAAGGAATGAGCATTGCACCGAGGCCTGTACTCTGGAGCGGGATCGATTTGGAGGTGGAGGGTCCGTCATGGTCTGGGGCGGTGTGTCACAGCATCATCGGACTGAGCTTGTTGTCATTGCAGGCAATCTCAATGCTGTGCGTTACAGGGAAGACATCCTCCTCCCTCATGTGGTATCCTTCCTGCAGGCTCATCCAGACATGACCCTCCAGCATGACAATGCCACCAGCCATACTGCTCGTTCTGTGTGTGATTTCCTGCAAGACAGGAATGTCAGTGTTCTGCCATGGCCAGCGAAGAGCCCGGATCTCAATCCCATTGAGCACGTTTGGGACCTGTTGGATCGGAGGGTGAGGGCTAGGGCCATTCCCCCCAGAAATATCAGGGAACTTGCAGGTGCCTTGGTAGAAAAGTGGAGTAACATCTCACAGCAAGAACTGTCAAATCTGGTGCAGTCCATGAGGAGGAGATGCACTGCAGTACTTAATGCAGCTGGTGGCCACACCAGATACTGACTGTTACTTTTGATTTTGACCCCCCCTTTGTTCAGGGACACTTTATTCCATTTCTGTTAGTCACATTTCTGTAGAACTTGTTCAGATTATGTCTCAGTTGTTGAATCTTGTTATGTTCATACAAATATTTACACATGTTAAGTTTGCTGAAAATAAACACAGTTGACAGTGAGAGGACGTTTCTTTTTTTGCTGAGTGCAATACATGATGTCAGACCTCAGGCTCTGTGCTTCACTGCGCTGTATGGGTGTCGACTGACAGCCGTTCTGAAGTTGAGCACCTCGCGTGACAAGAAGTTGCCCCCATCCCTCCTGCTCATTGGGCAACTTTAGCACATTTTGTGTTGACTGAGCGATTGTAATGCTGTAAATGAAGAGGACTCAATGTACACTACCAGTCAACATTTTGGACACACCTACTCATTCAAGGGTTTTTCTTTATTTTTACTCTTTTTTACATTGTAGAATAATAGTGAAGACATCAAAACTATGAAATAACACATATGGAATCATGTAGTAAACAAAAAAGTGTTAAACAAATACAAATATATTTTATATTTGAGATTCTTCAAAGTAGCCACCCTTTGCCTTGATGACAGCTTTGCGCACTCTTGGCATTCTCTCAACCAGCTACATGAGGTAGTCACCTGGAATGCATTTCAAATAACAGGTGTGCCTTGTTAAAATTTAATTTGTGGTTACTACAAGATACTATACTATATGTGTTATTTCATAGTTTTGATGTCTTCACTATTATTCTACAATGTAGAAAATACTAAAAATAAAGAAAAACCCTGGAATGTGTGTCCAAACCTTTGACTGGTACTGTATTTTGAAAGATATGTTGAGGATTTGTTGAGCCAGTTTGCGCTGTTCTGTGAAGGGAGTAGTACACAGCGTTGTACGAGATTTTTTCAGAAGAAAGTTATTGTCACGGTTCAGACAGACGACCAGAGGACCACAATTGCGTCACACCAGAAAGTTTATTAAACTTAAGGGAAAAGGGAAGTAGGGAGTGAATGAAGGCTCCAGGGGTAACAGGGATCCCGTCCAATGTGCTGGGTCTGTGCCCCCCCCAGTGGCAGCGATGCGTCCTATGAAGCCGGTGGTGGGTGGTCCAGAAGTCCTGGGGGGGGGGAGACACAGACACAACAGGGCGGAATGAAACAAGGCAGCAGTACAGTTCAAGGGAAATCCAAAATACGTAGTAGCAAGGCAGAAGGCTGGTCAGAGTTACCGGGATTGAAGAGTAGTCAGGAGTCGTAATGGCAGAAGCAGGTCTGGATCTCCTGGGGCAGACGAGTATCCAAAAATCAGGCAGGTCCGGGGTCACAAAACCAGGGTGAGCCAGAAGCGCGAGCAAACAGGTTCCGGGTGTGAGCTTTGCAGACGATCTGACACCGGAGAGCTGAAAGACAGGGCCTTAAATACTGGGAGAGGTAGTGGGTAATGCAGCGCAGCTGGCAGAGTAATTAGAGCAGAGCAGAGCAGGGACAGGTGGAGCTAGTTAGGCTGAGTAGAGAGAGTGGTGAGCAGAGTGGAAGAAAATAAGGTGGTAACCCGGTGGAGTGAGAGGCTCATGACAGAACCCCCCCCCCAAGGGACGGCCCCAGAAGTCCCAAGAGCAACACCACGCCGGGCGGGAGGAGGGGAGCCGGAGGAGGGCTAGAACTCCTCCGAACGGTCCGAGTGAACGTCCTCATCCTCGGAGGAAGCCGGAGGGCCGTGGTCGGGAGATGGGACGGGTCCCGAGACAGGATCAGGCACAGGACAGGAAGCCGAGCGGGCAGGACGGTTAGGGACCCCTCTGGGGCGGCCCCTACGGATTGCAGGTTGATCAGGATGCTGTTGGTGGAAAGCGGTGATGAGAGTCCTATCCACAATCCGACTAGCTGGCACCCAGGTCCTTTCCTCAGGTCCATAGCCCTCCCAGTCAATGAGGTACTGGAGACCCCTACCCCTCCGTCTGGACCGAAGCAGGCGGCGGACGGTGTAAACCAGACCACCATCGACGAGCCGTGGAGGAGGAGGACAAGGCGCAGCAGGGACCAGCGGACTCTCATGGATGGGCTTAATCTTAGACACATGGAAAGTGGGGTGCACCCTCAGGGAATTAGGCAGTTGGAGCCGGACAGCAGTTGGGCTAATCACTCTTATGATAGGGAATGGGCCAATGAACCGAGGTGCCAGCTTCTGCGACTCCACCCTGAGTGGCAGGTTCTTCGATGACAACCACACCCTTTGACCAACATGGTAGGTGGGAGCAGGAATTCTCCGACGGTTGGCCCCGGTAGTGTAGCTGGCAACGGATCTGAGGAGTGTGGCTCGGGCTTGTGACCAGGTGCGGCGACATCGACGGGCAAAAGCAAGTGCAGATGGGCAAGTAACCTCCTCTTCCTGGCTGGCAAATAGAGGAGGCTGGTATCCATAAACACATTGGAAAGGGGACATACCGATGGCAGAGCAGGTCAGAGAATTGTGTGCGTACTCCACCCATGTCAATTGCTGCGACCAGGAGTGGGGGTTGCGTGAAGTCATGCATCGCAGTGCCTTCTCGAGCTCCTGATTAGCCCGCTCTGACTGCCCATTGGATTGGGGATGGAATCCGGAAGTCAGACTGACTGTGGCTCCCAGCAGGTGACAGAACTCCTTCCAAAAAGCGGAGGAGAATTGTGGACCACGGTCAGAAACTACGTCCTTTGGCAGTCCGTGGATCCGGAAGACGTGTTCCAGGACCACCTGGGCGGTCTCCTTGGCGGTTGGGAGCTTGGGGAGGGGAATGAAGTGTGCCATCTTGCTGAAACGGTCAACTATGGTGAGAATGACGGTCATGCCACTTGAAGGGGGCAGCCCCGTGACAAAGTCAAGGGCGATGTGAGACCAGGGACGTCTGGGCACAGGCAGGGGCTGCAGCAATCCGGCTGGGGGCTGGCAGGACGACTTGTGTTGGTTGCAGATGGGGCAGGCTTGGACGAATTCCCGTACATCCTTTCTCAGAGAGGGCCACCAGAACCTCTGGGCGAGCAGGTTGTAAGTGCGGGTGGAGCCAGGGTGACAAGCTAGGCGGGAGTCATGTCCCCACTGAACGACCTGGGACCTCAGGTCTTCGGGGACAAAAAGGCGGTCAGCTGGGCAAGTGCTGGGACCTGGCTGGTTACGGAGAGCCTCCAGCACCTGTTCCTCAACAGCCCAGGTCAGAGCTGCAACGATGCAGGGACTTGGCAGAATCGACACAGGGTCCTTGGAGGGGGTGTCATCCTTCTGGAATTGACGGGAGAGGGCGTCTGGCTTGGTGTTGCGTGATCCAGGCCGGTATGACAGAGTGAAATTAAACCTGGTGAAGAACAGGGCCCAGCGGGACTGCCTGGAGTTCAACCGTTTGGCCGTGCGGATGTACTCCAAGTTCTTATGATCGGTCCAAACGAGAAATGGAATGGTGGACCCCTCCAGCCAGTGACGCCACTCCTCCAAGGCAAGCTTCACAGCCAGCAGCTCACGGTTCCCTATGTCGTAATTGCACTCAGAGGGGGACAACCGACGTGAGAAAAAGGCACAGGGATGGAGCTTCCTATCCTCCGCAGCCCACTGAGAAATCACAGCACCAACTCCCACATCCGAGGCGTCCACCTCCACAATGAATTGCCGGTCCACATCAGGCATCTGGAGGATGGGAGCGGAGGTGAACCTCACCTTGAGGGTACTGAAGGCTTTGTCGGCTGCTGGGGTCCAGGTGAAGGGTTGCTTGGTGCTGGTTAGAGCAGTGAGAGGGGCAGCAACGGTACTGTAGTTCCGGATAAACTTTCTATAGAAGTTAGCAAACCCCAGAAACTGTTGCAGCTTCTTTCTGTTCTCCGGAACTGGCCATGAAGTGACTGCTGATACTTTGGCAGGATCCATTTGGATACTTCCCTCTGCCACTATGTACCCCAGGAAGGCCACTGTCTTGACGTGAAACTCACATTTCTCTGCCTTGGCGTAGAGGGAATTCTCCAGAAGACGATGAAGGACTTGCTGGACATGGCGGGTGTGTTCAGACAGGTTTCTGGAGTAGATTAAGATGTCATCCAGGTAAACGAAGACAAACTTGTTTAACATGTCCCGCAGTACATCATTCACTAGAGCCTGGAACACAGCAGGAGCATTGGTGAGGCCAAAAGGCATAACCAGATACTCGTAGTGGCCTGTTGGTGTATTGAATGCGGTTTTCCATTCATCTCCCTCCCGGATCCGCACTAGGTGGTAAGCGTTTCTGAGATCCAACTTGGTAAAAACAGTGGCTCCCTGGAGCAACTCAAAAGCAGAGGTGAGCAGAGGCAGAGGGTAACGGTTTTTCACTGTGATGTCGTTGAGTCCCCTGTAGTCGATGCAGGGGCGAAGAGATCCGTCCCTCTTCCCCACAAAGAAGAAGCCAGCACCAGCAGGAGATGAAGATGAACGGATTAATCCTGCGGACAGAGAGCCATTGATGTAGTCCTCCATGGACTTTCTTTCAGGAGCAGACAACGAATAAAGACGACCCTTTGGAGGGGCTGTTCCAGGGAGGAGGTCGATGGCACAGTCGTACGGTCGGTGAGGGGGCAGAGATGTGGCTCTTGCTTTGTCAAACACCTCTCTGAGACCATGGTAGCATTCTGGGACATTGGAGAGGTCAGGAGCGGAGTTAGTAGGTACTGGCCGAGGGGGTAGTGCGGCAGCAAGCAGGCAGGTTCGGTGGCAGTCCTCTCCCCACTCCCTGATCACCCCGGTCACCCAGTCGAGCTGAGGGTTGTGCCGGCGGAGCCATGGGTAACCCAGGATGAGGGGTTGGCCTGGAGAGGGGAGCAGGTGAAACTGGATAGTTTCTTGATGGTTTCCGGACAGACCCATCGAGACCGGGGCCGTGACATGAGTGACCGATCCGAGTAAGTGTCCGTCCAGTGCCCGGGCAGGAATAGGAGGTGTCAAACGGAGGTTCTCCAGTCCCAGTTGGCGTGCCAGCTTGATGTCCATTATGTTGGCTTCGGCGCCAGAATCCACCAGAGCAGCCAGGGTGTGAGTTGAGTCAGAGAGGCGGAGGTGAACTTGCAGCAGGGGTTTGCGGTCGGAGGACTGGATGGTCATTGAACTCAACCGGACTCCCCCTATGCCCGGTGAGCTTCGGCCCTTTAAAGGGCAGGTTACCACACGATGTCCATCACCTCCACAATAGAGGCAGAGGTTTGAGGTGAAGCGTCGCTGGCGCTCTGCAGGAGTGAGAGAGGCTCGCCCAATCTCCATAGGCTCAGACTGATCAAGCTGACCTGGGTGAGTGGCAGTAGATGACAGGAGCCCAGTCGGATCTCTCCGAATGCCGGTAGTAGGTGGACCTTGGCGCCCCCTCTCACGACGACGGGTCTGTATCCTTCTGTCGATCCTGACAGTTAGTGCGATGGCTTCATCAAGAGTGGAAGGCAGTTCATGGGAGACCAACTCGTCCTTGATATAGTCAGCCAAACTATGGAAGAACGCGTCCACCAACGATGGTGTGTTCCAAGAACTTCGTCTAGCCAGGGTTCGGAAGTCGATGGAATGGTCTGCGACTGTACGTCTGCCTTGTCGAATACTGAACAGTTCACGAGACGCCTCTGCGGTTGGTGAATCCAGGTCAAACACCTTCAGCATCTCCTCAGCAAACAGGTCGAAGGTTGCACATGCGGGGGTTTGACGTTCGAACTCTGCTGTTCCCCAGAGTCGAGCTCGGCCCGTCAGGTGAGTGATGGCATACCCAACTTTAGCCCCCTCCGTGGCGAAGGTCCTTGGCTGCAAGGAGAACTGAAGTCGGCAGCTAGTCAGGAATGGCCGGACCTGGGTTGAATCGCCGTTGAACCGCTCGGGGTTTCCAATCTTGGGTTCCGGAGCAGCGGCTGCAATGACCGGGGCAGGTAACTCGGGGGCAGGGCTGGTGGGCAGACTGGCTGGGGTCAGGTTGGTGAGGAGTTGAATGATCATGGCGAGTTGTTGTTGCTGCTGCTGGAACTGCTGCTCATGCTCATCGGTTTCCATGTCGGGGAAAGTGTGCGCTGAGTCCATAATGGTCAGATCGTACTGTCACGGTTCAGACAGACGACCAGAGGACCACAATTGCGTCACACCAGAAAGTTTATTAAACTTAAGGGAAAAGGGAAGTAGGGAGTGAATGAAGGCTCCAGGGGTAACAGGGATCCCGTCCAATGTGCTGGGTCTGTGCCCCCCCCAGTGGCAGCGATGCGTCCTATGAAGCCGGTGGTGGGTGGTCCAGAAGTCCTGGGGGGGGGGAGACACAGACACAACAGGGCGGAATGAAACAAGGCAGCAGTACAGTTCAAGGGAAATCCAAAATACGTAGTAGCAAGGCAGAAGGCTGGTCAGAGTTACCGGGATTGAAGAGTAGTCAGGAGTCGTAATGGCAGAAGCAGGTCTGGATCTCCTGGGGCAGACGAGTATCCAAAAATCAGGCAGGTCCGGGGTCACAAAACCAGGGTGAGCCAGAAGCGCGAGCAAACAGGTTCCGGGTGTGAGCTTTGCAGACGATCTGACACCGGAGAGCTGAAAGACAGGGCCTTAAATACTGGGAGAGGTAGTGGGTAATGCAGCGCAGCTGGCAGAGTAATTAGAGCAGAGCAGAGCAGGGACAGGTGGAGCTAGTTAGGCTGAGTAGAGAGAGTGGTGAGCAGAGTGGAAGAAAATAAGGTGGTAACCCGGTGGAGTGAGAGGCTCATGACAGTTATTTGTTTGATTTGGCTGATTTCTTTAGATTTTCCCATGATGTCAAGCAAAGAGGCACTGAGTTTGAAGGTAGGCCTTGAAATACATCCACAGGTACACCTCCAATTGACTCAAATGATGTCAATTAGCCTATCAGAAGCTTCTAAAGCCATTCCACTTTCCTCTTCCATTTTTGCGGTAATGCTGCAATTATTTGGTTGTAATTTTGGGTAGAGCAGACATTTCCATATGTTTTTGTTAGCTGCATGTGCAACATAACTCCACCAATCCTATCTATGATTTCATTTACGAAGATTATACGTTTTTTTATTTATTTTTCAAAAAATTATGTTTTTTTTAATCAATTAGTATATTTGAGTTTAACCACAATATTTGTTGCATTATTTGTTCTGTAGTTTCTGGAGGATTAAATTGAAATTGCAACCAACTTTCTATGGCTTGTTTTAGAAATAGTGATATTTGGGAGATGATTTCCTTTTCAAATAACTGAAAGTGAGAGGTTGTAATCTGAATAAAGGGAAAAAGGCCATTCTTGAACATGGGGTGAGACAATCTTACTAATTTGCTAGAAAACCAGTTCAGATTTAAGTATAAGTTTTGTATGACTGAAGCTTTCAGTGATAGGTCTAATGCTTTAATATTTAATAATTTCTGTCCTCCAAATTCATATTAATTATATAAATAGGCCCGTTTAATTTTGTCTGGCTTGCCATTCCAAATATTATTTTTTTTCTTCATATAATTTAAAAAACTGTTCGCTAGGCGCAGGCATGACCATAAGCAAATAGGTAAACTGGGATAATACTAAAGAGTTAATCAGGGTGATTTTTCCACAAAGAGACAGGTATTTACCTTTCCATGGTAGCAAGATCTTATCTATTTTTGCTAACTTTCTATAAAAATGTATTGGAGTGAGATCATTTATTTCATTTGGGATATGTATTCCGAGTATATCCACATCACCATCTGTCACGCCCTGACCTGGAGAGACTGTCATTCTCTAGGTAGTTTGGTCAGGGTGTGAAACTCTATGTTTTGTATTTCTATGTTTGGCCGGGTGTGGTTCCCAATCAGAGGCAGCTGTCGCTAGTTGTCTCTGATTGGGGATCATACTTAGGCAGCCAGTTTTCCTGCCTGGGTTGTGGGATCTTGTTTGTGTTTCGGTGTGTTTGGCTTGTTTGTGTATAGCCTTCCGACATCACATTTCCTTGCCTTTTGTTGTTTTGTCTGTGTTTATTGTTTTAATAAACATGTATGCATTCCACGCTGCGCCTTGGTCTAATCCGTCTCTCTACGATCGTGACAGAAGATCCTACCAAAAACGGACCAAGCAGCATGCCCAGGAGCAGCAGACACCCTGGACACAGGTGGGGAAGAGTTTTTGGACATGGGAGGAGATTTTGGCAGGTAAAGGACCCTGGGCGAAGGAGGAGGCCCAGGCAGGAGAGGAACACAGAAGGCGCCGGGCGAGGAGGAAGCCCGACAGACAGCCCCAATAATTATTTTTTGGGGGGGCTAAAAGGGTGGTCGGGGATCGACCACTGCACTCGTGGGGGCTCAAGGCAGGGACTGGGCGCGGAGAGTAAAGGACTGGTACAGTCGTAGACCTCCAGCGCCGGTTTCCAGTCCGGTATGCCTCGTGCCTGCTCCTCGCACCAAGCCAGTGGTGCGTGTTCCCAGTCCGGTACGGCCCGTGCCTGCTCCCTGCACCAAACCAGTGGTGCGTGTCTCCAGTCCGGCATGGCCCATGCCTGCTCCCCGCACCAAACCAGTGGTGCGTGTATCCAGTCCGGTACGCCCCGTACCTGCTCCCCGCACCAAGCCAGTGGTGCGTGTTCCCAGTCCAGTACGGCCCGTCCCTGCTCATCGCACCAAACCAGTGGTGCGTGTTCCCAGTCCGTTTGGCCCGTACCTGCTGCTCGCACCAGACCTGTGGTGCGTGTCTCCAGTCCGGCCCGGCCTGTTCCTGCTCCTCGCACCAGACCTGTGGTGCGTGTCTCCAGTCCGGCCCGGCCCGTTCCTGCTCCTCGCACCAGACCAGTGGTGCGTGTCCCCAGCCTGGCCCGTTCCTGCTCCTCGCACCAGACCTGTGGTGCGTGTCTCCAGTCTGGCCCGGCCCTTTCCTGCTCCTCGCACCAGACCAGTGGTGCGTGTTCCCAGTCCGGCCCGGCTCGTGCCTGCTCCTCGCACCAAGCCAGTGGTGCGTGTTCCCAGTCCGGCACGGCCCGTGCTCGTTCCACCGGTGCCTGATCCAGCACCGGTCAGCTGCTCCACTCCTGAGCCAGAGCAGTCCGCTCCACCGGTGCCCAGTCCAGCTCCGGTCAGCGGTTCCACTCCGGAGCCAAAGCAGTCCGCTCCACCGGTGCCCAGTCCAGCTCCGGTCAGCGGCTCCACTCCGGTCAGCGGCTCCACTCCAGAGCCAGAGTAGTCCGCTCCACCGGGGTCCAGTTCAACTACGGTCAGCAGCTCCACTCCAGACCCAGAAGTCAGTCCCTCTCTAGGGTCTGGGCCTCCCACACCAGGGTCCAGACAGGGCTTGGTGCATCGCGGGAGGATTGCCGATCCAGGCCCAGACGTCAGCCCCTCTCCAGGTTCGGGGTTTCCCACACCAGGGTCCAGACAGGGCTTGGTGCATCGTGGGAGGAAGGAGAGGGGAAGCATCGTGCCGAGGTCCAGACCAGACCAGGGGCGCAACGGGGAGGCAGAGAGGGAGAGGGGGGGGGGGGGGGGGGGGGTACTGTCACGCCCTGACCTGGAGACTGTTATTCTCTAGTAGATTGGTCAGGGTGTGAAACTCTATGTTTTGTATTTCTATGTTTGGCCGGGTGTGGTTCCCAATCAGAGGCAGCTGTCGCTAGTTGTCTCTGATTGGGGATCATACTTAGGCAGCCAGTTTTCCTGCCTGGGTTGTGGGATCTTGTTTGTGTTTCGGTGTGTTTGGCTTGTTTGTGTATAGCTTTCCGACGTCACGTTTTCATTGCCTTTTGTTTTAATAAACATGTATGCATTCCACGCTGCGCCTTGGTCTAATCCGTCTCTCAACGATCGTGACACCATCAGACCATTTTATTGGTAAACTACATGGTAATGTAATTTTTTTATTTTTTAGTGATCCAATACGTAATATAGTACATTTATCATAATTTGGTTGTAATCCAGAGATGTTAGAAAATGTATCTAGATCCTCTATGAGGCTGTGGAGGGATTCAAGTTGTGGATTTAAAAGAAAACAACATGAATCATCAGCGTACAATTTACATTTTAGTCATTTAGCAGATGCGCTTATCCAATGACACCTTTGTTTTTAAGCCCTGGATTTCTAATCCCTTGATATTATTGTTGGATCTGATTTTAATAGCTAACATTTCGATGGCCATAATAAATAGATATGCCAATAGTGGACAACCTTGTTTTACTCCTCTTGACAGTTTAAAACTTTCTGAGAAATAGCCATTATTTACTATTTTACACCTAGGGTTACTATACATGATTTTAACCCATTTTATAAGAGATTCTCCAAAATTGAAATGCTCCAGGCATTTATATAAAAACTCCAGTCGTACTTTATCAAATGCCTTTTCAAAGTCTGCTATGAATAGCAGGCCTGGTTTCCCAGATTTTTCATAGTGTTCTATTGTTTCCAGTACTTGCCTTATATTATCTCCAATGTATCGTCCATGTAAAAAACCTGTCTGATTAGAATGAATAATGTCCGACAATACCTTTTTAATTCTATGCGCTATACATTTTGATATAATTTTTGCTTCACAACACTGAAGTGTAAGGGGCCTCCAATTTTTTTAATGGACTGGATCTTTATATTTCCCACTTGTATCCTGTTTCAGTAATAATGAAATCAGACCTTCTTCTTGAGTGTCTGATAATCTACCATTTACATAGGAGTGGTTAAAACATGCTAATAACGGTCCTCTGAGTATATCAAAAAAGGTTTGGTATACCTTGACTGGTATGCCATCCAAACCTGGAGTTTTCCCGGACTTAAAGTCTTTAATTGCATCCAGAGGTTCCTCCTCTGTAATTTCACATTCACATGAGTCTTTCTGTATGGCTGTTAATTTGATTATCAATAGAAAAAAAATCCCTACAATTAGCTTCAGTTAGAGGAGATGGAGGCGACTGAAACGAAAACATATGCTTAAAGTACTTTGCTTCCTCCTTCAAAATATAATTTGGTGAATCATGGGTGACTCCGTCATTTGTAACCAGTTTCAGTAAATTATTTTTGGTAGCATTTCTATGTTGAAGACAAAAAAATAATTTGGTGCATTTTTCCCCATATTCCATCCAGTTTGCTTTATTTTGATAATATATTACACTTGATCTTTCTTGAATAAGTTTCTCCATTTCTTTTTGTTTTTCCTCCAATTTATTCTGAGCCTCTGTTACAGTTTTTATTGCTATCTATCTGTTCTGTTAGACTTTCTATTTCCTTTGTTAGTATGGACTCTTTTGACCTAAATTGCTTTTGTTTTCGAGATGAGTACTGAATTGCATGGCCTCTAAAGGCACATTTAAAAGTGTCCCATACAATAAGGGGATTTGCTCTACCTATGTTATGTCGGAAAAAAATCAGTTATAAATTCCTCTGTTCTAGTTAAAAACAAGTTATCATCCAATAGGCTTTGATTAAATTTCCAATATCCTCGCCCACGTGGAAATTCAGTAAGTGTGGATCATCATTATTTGGTCCGTAAAGGTTAATGAGCCATATCTGTTTATGGTCCAATAACATATTTAAAATCATCCATCTACCTTGCGGATCTGTTCGGACAATTTGCACATTCGGATCGAAATTACTGTTAATTAATATCATCACCCCTTTTGAGTTTCTTTGCCCATGGGAGAAGTATATTTCGTCCCTCCAGTCCTTCTTCCACAAAACTTCATCTAGAATTGTTGAATGAGTTTCCTGTAAACAATAGATATTATATTCCTTCTATTTGAGCCATGTAAATATTGTTCTTCTTTTGTTATTATCTGCTAAGCCATTACAATTATAACTGGCTATACTTATTTCACCACTTACCATAATGAGATACAAGTTTCAAATCTATTTATCATAATATATGTTTGTAAATTTACCAATAAAAAATACCATAGTGATTGAGTGTCCATATAGCTGTACCATGATATTTGCATTGCTACTAAGTAACCCTCCAATTCCCCCCTCTAAAGCCCCCCCCCCCCCCATCCCAAGTTCTGTTGTCATCCCAGTGATCGGCATACCACCCCCGTCCCCCCGGATCCCTAGGCCCCCCGAGAGGCCAGGACCCATCCTTCGAAAACAGCACACAGTGCTACCCACATAACAGAAGCAGGTCAACCGCCAAAAGCATTTCCAATGCTCTCACCTCAATATATAGAGCTATTAAAAATATATATCTATTCAAATGTCTTGCATATCTTAATATCTTAATATCTTAAATAATGTTGGCAGTTATAACCCGGATTGCCATTGTATTACATTACATTTTTGTCAAGTAATTATTATGGTTCATCCTATATTCTCCCTAACATCCTTACCCCCCTTGCAACAGATGTGGGATACACACACACACATACTCTAACACACTCAACACCTTTCCTCCACAATCAACCATAAGCTCAGATGCTCAACTGTTGTTACATTCCAGAGCCCAACTCAAGAAAGGACCTGATTTACGAATGCATATACAGTTACAGCTGTTTGAGAAAGCATGCAAGATCGAGCAAAAATTGACAAAAATTTGAGATTTGATTAACCTATGTCAAGTCCTAGGTGATGGAGATCAGATCCACCCCCTTCCCTGAAACACACACACTCTGGTCCCCCGTTGTAACCATTTTCCCCAAGCATCTCCGTGCAGTCAGACCTTTGATTATTTTGTGCCACCAGGGCCACAATAATATGCCCCCTCTTTGATTGTCCGAGTGTGACCCTCCTGCCCATGGGTTACTGCAGCCAGTGTTGCCAGCACTGCCACTACCTGGGTGGGGGTACCCCACCGGAATCCCCACCGGCTATCAAAGCAAATTTGATTCAGTTCATGATTCAGATCTTCACATGGTGACAGAAACAAACTGAAACAGTCTCCATTCTCTAAATCTGTTCTCAGTGATGTATGCAAATAAACTGTAGAAACGCTCTCTGCGTTCAATCCACAACAACGCCAACCTACCATCTCCCCTCATTCTCCTAAATCTCAGACTTATTCGAGGTCATTCAACAAAGGATTATGAAGCTTATTCATTTGGAAAGATATTACACAAACCAAGCTTTTTTGTTAACTTTTACCTTTTTTATGACCATTGGTGGTTTAGTCTAGTGGGCTCCTTGAAGGCGGTGTGTCTGACAGCTGATACATACACACCCCTTCTGTAACTTATGGCAGATTACAAATGTAAACTGCTGGGGAGAGTTCACAGGTCAGATGTTTTAAATAAACAGGCACAGGGTGGAAAAAAAATAACTGTTTGGGTGTATATCAGTAGAGAGGATGTCTTTGTCACTACCTACACTAACTTAAAAACAGTGTGTAGGTGAGGCGATGTTATGATGGGAGAGGAAATTGAGACGGCGAGCATAGAACGTGCTTTGGAAGATATGACAATAAATTCCCAATCAAAGGCTTTTTTCTCATCAGTGTGTACACAATTTCACAATCCGAAAATACAAATAAACCAATCAACTGTCAAACTGATTTCCTCACCTGTTTGTAAAGTGGTTGAGTATGTATCTGTGATGGACATGACATGAGGCAACAGCACAGAAGCTACTATGTCTGTGATCTATCTAAAAATGCAGCTGCAGCTTCTAGTATTCCCCTCCTTCAACACTGTTTAGCTCTATGGGCTTCATAGGCATCAATCACTGGAGGAATTGGGCCGGGGTGTTTCATCAACCCTCTACACAGCAAAACAGTGAAGGATGTCCCAGGCCAGGACCACTTATGCGTAAATTCAACAGAAAATAACTAGAATACCCCGTGCTAAGAGCTTGCGTATGTCTGGCCACAAACGCCAAGAAAGATTATAGAAAAGAGGATTCTCTAATACTTTACAGTTCACCAGATGTAGCTCGGGTGTTATGACAAATATACTAACCATGAATCCATCAACTCCTCCTTTCCAATACGTACCGAATACATCAAAGACTTTTGACACGTGATATGGGGCAAATTACAAAAACTCATACACCTCAACATTCCGAATCCTCCTTCTATGGATTCTACATAGTGTAGATTTGTTGTTCTATGTAACTCTATGGATTAGGCCAATACACTGAGTATACAAAACATTGAGAACACCTGCTTTTTTCATTACATAGACTTACCAGGTGAATCCAGGTGAAAGCTATGATCCCTTATTGATATCACTTGGTAAATCCACTTCAATCAGTGTAGATGAAGGGGAGGAGACAGGTTAAAGAAGGATTTTTAAGCCTTGAGACAATTGAGACATGGATTGTGTATGTGTGCAATTCAGAGGGTGAATGGGCAAGACAAGACATTTAAGTGCCTTTGAACGGAGTATGGTAGTAGGTGCCAGGCGCACCAGTTTGTGTCAAGAACTGCAACGCTGCTGGGTTTTTCACGCTCAACATTTTCCCGTGTGTATCAAGAATGGTCCACTTTCGACACCTTGTAGAGTCCATACCTGATGAATTGAGGCTGTTCTGAGGGCAAAAGGTACGCAACTCAATATTAGGAAGGTGTTAATAATGTTTGGTATACTCAGTGTATATTATGGATTCCCAACACAATATAAGCAGAAGACATTACAGAGCTCTGAGCTCAAGGAGCAGGCAACTCAGGGATGTCAAAAAACCAGAGCTGCTCTCTTAAATCCACTGATATACCCGGTAGTATTCACTTCCAGCATGTCAACCAGCTCCAGCCAGCTAGAGCAGCAGCTGGCGTGCGTGCGTGCGTGCACACACACACACACACACACACACACACACACACAGTCTCTAGGTATATGTTGGTCAGACATGCTGTGCATGTTTTCCTAATGATACACGCTGAGGGATGTTCCCTAGCCTCACTGTCTCTCCCAGCTGCTGCTCATGTGATATGTAACACAGTGTTCCGTTTAGCAAACCTCTCTGGCCCAGTCCTGCTCTCCATCCATTCAACGTGCACACACCAGAGCAGAGCAGAGAGACTTTGATTTATGCCAGAGCTACGTGCAAATTTAAACATATTTATTGTTATAATAACTCTGAAATAGTATGATTAAAATTCATAACACACAGTACTTCTGGTTTTATATTCCTTTCTCAAATTAATAAAAAAGGAGGAACGACCGTGACCCCAGGATTATAGTCTAAGTTTGGTCCAAATCTCAGGAACACAAAGAACTTTGTAAAAGGTTTATTTTTTGGGAGACGGGAATGTTGAACTGGATGTGAAAACGTATTTACATGTGAGGAAATAAATGGATGCTTCTTGGCGTCGTAACATCCATCTTCAAAGTGAAGTGGTTGATGTTCTTGTAACTTTATTGGCTACCGCCACATGGACAGAAACCCATCAATAAGATGTCCTGATGTTCCCTATCCTCATGTTTCATCAAGGGCAAAGGTTAGCTAAATAAATCTTAATACATAATTATTTTATTTTCTCCCATAAATGGGTATCATTGAACAATGAGGTATATATCTTCTAACACTGTAAATGGTATTCACTCATTTCAACATTTTATCAACAAGATGGCCTATGTTTATTAATCTTTCAAGGTCGGCCAGTAAATCTGCATTGTTGTGACAAAGAAATAACCCACAGTAGCTTTAAATTACATGTAACTGCCAAAATAAAGGAAACACCAACATAGTGTCTTAACAGGGTGTTGGGCCACCATGAGCAGACAGAACAGCTTCAATGTGCCCTGGCATAAATTCTACAAGTGTCTGGAACTCTATTGGAGGGATGTGACACCATTCTTCCACGAGAAATACCATCATCTCCCATAAGTGTTCAATTGGGTTGAGATCTGGTGACCGAGACGGCCATGGCATATCGTGAAACATCAGCAAGTTGAACAGTCTTTGTCACTGAAGCTCCTGCCAAACGTGCCCCAATAATCACCCCTCTTTCACAGTCACTGAGATCTCTTCCTCTAGCCATGGTAGCCAAAATAATGAGCAACTGGGCCTGCCCAGCATTTCTATATATGACCCTAAGCATGATGGGATGTTAATTCCACACCTGTGTGGAAGCACCTGCTTTCAATTTACTTTCTATCCCTCTTTTACTCAAGTGTTTCCTTTATTTTGGCAGTTACCTGTGGCATAGCATGACTGCATCTCTTTCACAAAGCTAGCCTATACTCCTCTATCAGATTATGATTGCTTTATTTAATAGTGACACGGTGGCTAATCCCTGAAGTGCTGTGGATAACACAGTCAGTTAGTAACACAGTCAGTCACAGCGGTCAGAGATGTGTCCGGCTGATAGCAGCTTATCCTGTAGTAACCACCTTAGGAGTGATGGGAGGAAAATATCTATACAGTTACATATAGGGAAATTATTTTTGACAATATATCGTATCGTATTGACAATATCGCAATTTATTTTTGCGCTAGTTGGCTGTACCTGAACCAAAACCCCAGTATTTTCCCTTCATAGCTTGCTCTCTATTTTCTTTTTAAATAGGGAGCCAATTTGTTTTGAGCACTTTTATTTCCATGACTGATCAAAACTCGTTTTCTCATGGCTCTCTTGTCCCTCTGCAGCAGTCATATGATGAGCAATATGTTTGGACCATGGAATCGCAATACATATAGAATTGTGATAATCGTGATAATCGCAATACATAGTATTGGCAACTAAGTATCATGATAATATTGTATAGTGAGGTCCCTGGCAATTTCCAGCCCTACTCCTTACCGTGTCTGGCTGGTGGCTCTGACGTCACCTGACAGACGCCTGGGTCCTGGACACACCACCAATCACCCTGGGGATGGAGACTGGGACTGAGGGCTTAGGGCTGGTGCTCAAGGCTCGGGGCTGAGGGCTTGTGGTTGAATATCCTGGGCAGCTGGATAGATGAAAAGCTGTCTTTTAAAAAGCATATTGATGAGTTAGTAAAGAAGCTGAGAATAAAAATGGGCTTCTTCCATAGAAATACACTACTACAAAAGTATGTGGACACCCCTTAAAATTAGTGGATTCGGCTATTTCAGCCACACCCATTGCTGACAGGTGTATAAATTCGAGCACACAGCCATGCAATCTCCATAGACAAACATTGGCAGTAGAATGGTCCGTACTGAAGAGCTCAGTGACTTTCAGCGTGGCACCGTCATAGGATTCCACCTTTCCAACAAGTCAGTTCGTCAAATTTCTGCCCTGCTAGAGCTGCCCCGGTCAACTGTAAGTGTTGTTATTGTGAAGCGGAAACGTCTAGGAGCAACAACGGCTCAGCCGCGAAGTGGTAGGCCACACATGCTCACAGAACGGCACCGGCAAAGTACTGAAGTGCATAGCGTGTAAAAATGTCCTATTTTGTCCTCGTTTGCAATACTCACAAGCAAGTTCCAAATTGCCTCTGGAAGCAACGTCAGCACAAGAACTGAAATGGGTTTCCATGGTCGAGCAGCCGCGCACAAGCCGCACACAAGGCCCCTTAGTTCCAGTGAAGGGAAATCTTAACGTTACAGCATAAAATGACATTCTAGACGATTCTGTGCTTCCAACTTTGTGGCAACAATTTAGGGAAGGCCCTTTCCTATTTCAGCATGACAATGCCCCTGTGCACAAAGCGAGGTCCATACAGGAATGGTTTGTCAAGATCGGTGTGGAAGAACTTGACTGGCCTGCACAGAGCCCTGACCTCAGCCCCATCGAACACCAATGGGATGAATTGGAACGCCGACTGCGAGCCAGGCCTAATCGCCCAACATCACTGCCTGACCTCACTAATGCTCTTGTGGCTGAATGGAAGCAAGTCCCCGTAGCAATGTTCCAACATCTAGTGGAAAGCTTTACCAGAAGAGTGGAGGCTGTTTTGGCAGCAAAGGGAGGACCAACTCCATATTAATGCCTTGATTTTGGAATGAGATGTTCGACGAGCAGGTGTCCACATACTTTTGGTCATGTAGTGTAGGTCCTGCCTCTCGCTAAATAGTAGAAAACAGATTATTCAGTCGATATTCCTCTCGGTCCTAGACTGTGGCGACATCATCTATACTGAACAAAAATATAAACGCAACATGTAAAGTGTTGGTCCCATGTTTCATGTGCTGAATGAAAAGATCCCCGAAATTTTCTATATGCACAAAAAGCTTTTTTCTCGCAAATGTTTTGCACAAATTTGTTTACATCCCTGTTAGTGAGCATTTCTCCTTTGCCAAGATAATCCATCAAATCAAATCAAATCAAATCAAATTTTATTGGTCACATGCGCCGAATACAACAGGTGCAGACATTACAGTGAAATGCTTACTTACAGCCCTTAACCAACAGTGCATTTATTTTAAACAAAAAAGTAAGAATAAAACAACAACAAAAAAAGTGTTGAGAAAAAAAGAGCAGAAGTTAAATAAAGTGACAGTAGGGAGGCTATATATACAGTAAAATAAAGTGACAGTAGGGAGGCTATATATACAGGGGGGTACCGTTGCAGAGTCAATGTGCGGGGGCACCGGCTAGTTGAGGTAGTTGAGGTAATATGTACATGTGGGTAGAGTTAAAGTGACTATGCATAAATACTTACTTAACAGAGTAGCAGCAGCGTAAAAAGGATGGGGTGGGGGGGCAGTGCAAATAGTCCGGGTAGCCATGATTAGCTGTTCAGGAGTCTTATGGCTTGGGGGTAGAAGCTGTTGAGAAGTCTTTTGGACCTAGACTTGGCACTCCGGTACCGCTTGCCGTGCGGTAGCAGAGAGAACAGTCTATGACTAGGGTGGCTGGAGTCTTTGACAATTTTGAGGGCCTTCCTCTGACACCGCCTGGTATAGAGGTCCTGGATGGCAGGGAGCTTTGCCCCAGTGATGTACTGGGCCGTACGCACTACCCTCTGTAGTGCCTTGCGGTCAGAGGCCAAGCAGTTGCCATACCAGGCGGTGATGCAACCAGTCAGGATGCTCTCGATGGTGCAGCTGTATAATTTTTTGAGGATCTGAGGACCCATGCCAAATCTTTTTAGTCTCCTGAGGGGGAATAGGCTTTGTCGTGCCCTCTTCACGACTGTCTTGGTGTGTTTGGACCATGATAGTTCGTTGGTGATGTGGACACCAAGGAACTTGAAGCTCTCAACCTGTTCCACTACAGCCCCGTCGATGAGAATGGGGGCGTGCTCAGTCCTCTTTTTTTTCCTGTAGTCCACAATCATCTCCTTTGTCTTGGTCACGTTGAGGGAGAGGTTGTTGTCCTGGCACCACACGGCCAGATCTCTGACCTCCTCCCTATAGGCTGTCTCATCGTTGTCGGTGATCAGGCCTACCACTGTTGTGTCGTCGGCAAACTTAATGATGATCCACCTGACAGGTGTGGCATATCAATAATCTGTTTAAACAGCATGATCATTACACAGGTTAACCTTGTGCTGGAGACAACAAAAAGCCACTACAAAATGTGCAGTTTTGTCACACAACACAATGCCACAGATGTCTCAAGTTTTGAGAGAGCGTACAACTGGCATGCTGAATGCAGGATTGTCCACCAAAGCTGTTGCCAGAGAATTTAATGTTAATTTCTCTACCATAAGTCCCCTCGAACGTAGTTTTAGAGAACTTGGCAGTACGTCCAACCGGCCTCACAACCGCAGACCACGTGTAACCACGCCAGCCCTGGACCTCCACATCCGGCTTCTTCACCTGCGGGATCGTCTGAGACGAGCCACCCGGACAGCTGATGAAACTGAGGAGTATTTCTGTCTGTAATAAAGCCCTTTTTTGGAGAAGAACTCATTCTGATTGGCTGGGCCTTGCTCCCCAGTGGGTCGGCCTTGCTCCCAAGTGGGTGGGCCTATGCCCTCCCAGGCCCACCCATGGCTGCACCCCTGCCCAGTCATGTGAAATCCATAGATTAGGGCCTAAATCAGTCAATTGACTGATTTCCTTATATGAACTGTAACTCCGTAAAATCACTGAAATGGTTGCATGTTGCGTTTATATTTTTGTTCAGTATATATGAACGCAGCTGCCACTTAATTAAAGCCATTAGATGCAGTCTATCATAGCGCACTGCGCTTTATTACAGGCGACAATTTCAGTACTCATCACTGCATTCTCTACCAGAAAGTTGGTTGGCCATCTTTGATGTCACATAGGTTGAATCATTGCTATGTTTTCATTTATAAAGACCTTTTACAAAAAGTCCCACTATACCTAACATCTTCACTAAACTTTAGACATATGAGTTACCACACCCGGTCTCAGGGATGGTTAACTCTGGAAATTCCCTTGGTCTCTACTGAGTCAGGTAAATCAGCTTTTAATTTTCTTGCAACTTATTTGTGGAACAATCTTCAAATTGTTCTTACATTTTATGTTTTGGTGCCTCTAGGGCAATTCAGAAAGCTGATTGAGGATCTTATTACTGATGAATGTGTTTGTTTTTTATGACCGTGTTTTTCTTTCTACTTGCATTTTGTATTTATATTGATGTGAGTATTTTCTATAATTTATGTAATTCAGGGCTCATCTGTAAAAGAGACCTTGGTCTCGGTATGACTCCCTGATAAAATAAAGGTGCTGCTGGCACCGTGAGTGATGTCCTGTGTGTTTAACTTGTTCAACACAAAGAAGCTGTGTAATCTAAATACATAAGGTAATATAAATACAAAGAAATCTCGTGCAGGAGGTAGTGTGTGCACTTGTGTGTGCAAGTGTATGCATCACTGTGACTATGACTGTGTGTGTATAACTGTGTGTGTGTCTCTGTGCGTGACTGTGACATTTGGGCTGTGCCTCCCTGGTCCGTCTCCAGCTCCTCTGGCTGGCACTTGCTGTGTTTAAAACTCGCTCCCGGAAAGTTTACACAGAGTGTACTTCTGCCTAGCTTTGTGTGACAAGCTTTAACGCAGCATACCCATCAGCAGCTAAACAGCCACGGACCTCCCTGGACTCACACACGCACGCACACACACACACACACTTTCCATTCATGCATTTCAATTTCCATGCGTTCCCCAGCTTCCATTGTTCCCCGTCTCAGAAAATTACACTGTTTGTCAGGCTGAGAGCTTGGAGACTCCTGTGTATTTGTGTATTATTCTTATTTTTTGTTGTGCGTAACATTCTAGAATGGGCAGAACCAAAAGAAAGAAAAACTGTCACACTTGAAACTTCTACTCAAGTGCATTACTGGTCTTTTGAACTGCACTTCGCAGCTCACCAAGCCAGCCATGTCAAATATAAGGTCACACTGAAATCACTTTTCTAGTGAGAGAGAGTGAGTGAGTGAGTGAGTGAGTAAGTGAGTGAGTGCGTGCGTGAGTGAGTGAGTAAGAGTGAGTGAGTGAGTGTGTGAGTGAGTGACAGAGAGAGAGAGAGGGCGAAAGACAGCGAGAGAGAGAGAGGCATGGAGAGTGTCTGTCCGTCGCTAAAGATTGTAGAGTATACTGTAAGTAACACTCTCGTCTCAACGGATGGAGTGTAGTGTCCTATCTTATCACAGGAAGTGGAGTGTCTGCTTCCACCTATCAAGCCTTGGCCCTCATTGAGACAGCACACCTGCAGGCACTATGACAAACCTAAACAAGCCTTTTTAAACATCTCACACCCACATTCCAGGAACATGATATTCCGAGGTATTCGCTGGATATATGATTCTGCATTTGTTTTGGTTGGGAGGAGTAATATCCCCAGTTTGATGTTAAATAACGTTTTTGGTAAAAGTGGACTTCCACGTCTTCCATTCCCTCATTGTGTGAGGTAGCAGTAAAATATAGTAGTAAAAGTCACAATATGTAGTGAGAGGGAAAGTATATTGTACGTCATAGTCCTAGATGAGGACTGAGTTGACTGTTCCAAATAATAACGTGCCGTGCATGAGGTCATTTCTGGGAAGCCCTATCCATACGGAGCAATATTTACATGATCTGTTAGGAAAACATTCTAGGTGATCCTAAGCAGTGGTGATACTCTGTGTTCTACATTAAGCAGATAGAATTAGCGTTGATGTCATAGGAAAACCATCTAGCCTAATAATGAGTTAGTTGATATACAGTATATCAAAAGCAACTGATAACCTCATAACATGCCTTGTTTGATCTACACCGCTAAGATGATGTGATAATATTGGAAGCATAATCATTCAAATACACGCAGTCTTGGTAATACAACTGCTTTCACCTCATTTAAGATTTCATAGGGGGGCGATTTGACGATGTGTTTTTGAAAACCAGGGGCACAACTTTCACTGGGGACGGGGGGGACATGACCCCCCCCACATTCTGAAATTGCGTTTTAGCCTCAATCACACTAGACCTGAATCAAACGATGAAACCAGCAGCCAAACATTTGAAGACCGATATTCTGAACTTTTTTCACCGCAATGTGAGTTTTCATTAGTCAGTATAGCAATGTAACGCTATTGATCTGTCAGTTTACCTAGCTAATTCCCTACTTTTCACACTGACATGGTATAAACAGCTCTACAGGCTTCACTGTCATGGTGCACAGTCAGTACACAACACTGTGCTCATCATGTCTTAGCAGGATCAGATGGTGACAGGTGTCCCTGCAGGGTCAGACAGCCAGGGAAGACCAGTCTATGGAGCTTAGGTGAATTTTGCAGCATATTATAACAATCAGTGAATGGATACAAAGTTCCATATTGAGTTGATGGGTAGGCTACAGTCTGGGATCTGGGAATAATGGTTATTTCAAATATTGAACCATTGATTCTATTCATGGATAATATAATGCATAAATGTACACCAAGGTAATTCTTTGCATGCCTCATCTGAGCAGGATCAGATGGTGACAGGAGTCCCATCAGGGTCAGGCAGCCAGGGAAGACCAGTCTGTGACAGTACAGAGGTGAACCTTGCAGATACAACACTTTATTCTCTATGTGCAGCAAACACTAGACAAGCAAGAAGCTTCAAAGATTGAAACTATTTGAAGGCAGTCTGACACACCTCTAAAGTTGATTTCAAAACTGTATCAAGGGTTGATAATGGCTTTTCCCAAAGACACAAAGCATGTAAAACAAAAATGTGAGGAGGACCTGTGACACGCTATTGATAATGATGAATGGATACAGATATGTTAGAATGCCCAGTCATGTTCATTAATCTCAGACATAAATTACTGCAGTTTAAGACCATCCATAGAACTTACTATATGCCAGTAAATCTGAATATCATGCACTCAGAAATGTAATTCTTCTGCTGGAGGTGTAAAACACAAAAGGGGACATATTTGCATATGTTATGGTCTTGTGAAGGCTGGCTGAATTCTGGCAATGAGTATGTTATTTTATCTCAGCATGTCTACAGATTCTCCCTACTCCCTGGTATTGCTTGCTTGGAAAAGTTGATACTGGAGACTGTTATCAGAAGAAACTGTGTAACCTAGCATCTATAGCGGCTAAGAAACGCATTGCCATTAATTGGAAGGTTGGTTATCCTCCGACAATGGATGGAAGAAATGTCAAGTTATGTATAACTAGATTTTATTTATTACAAGATTAAGGGTATACTGTGCACCTTTCATAAGGTATGGATGCCTTATATGGAATACTGTACGACAAAAGGAGTCTGTATTGAAAACATGCCCACATCAGGGGATATACCTATTTAGGCAATCCCTAGCTGCTGGGCTGCTCAGTCCTGGCCCTGGGGGTCTGCCGTACTGATGGTTGTCACTCTGGCCTTGGCCTAACACACCTGAAGACAATAATGAATGTTTCACTAAGATCCTAAATCTGAGTGGGCTGTGTTGGGTTAAGGCGCTGCAGGGCTGTGGACACATAGGGGCAGGACGGGGTGACCCAGCTATATTGTGTGCAAGTAAAAAGAGCTCTACAGTACTATTAGGCCTATGACATTAATTATATGGAGGGTGTACTGTTTCTGTGTGTTAATGTGTAGGTGTATGTGTGTTTTTATTAAACCTTTCCCTTGAGACATAAAAAAAGATGGAAAGAAGTTGTGTTGGAGAGAGAGTTGAGGTATTGACTAGACTGGGGAGGGTCAGGCGTGCAGGATGCTCGGGCTGGCTGGGCGGTCTGGCTGAAATTTGATATAGAGGATGTCTTAATACAGACAATCAAAAGTATTTGTACTTTATTTGTAAGAGTTGTTCATTTGTTAGGCTATTGGTTAAATGTGCAACACAATATTGATTATTGAATTATCATTGATCTAGTTCAGTCTTATCAATCACTCAACATATTTAATAATGATCTCTTACCTAGCTTGATGACTGTGGTCATTTTTGCTTACTTTTGTTGTTCTAAATAGAGAAGGCTAGAAGGGCCATGGGTCATATTAGATTGTGTAGAAATTAGGGATGCAAACTGTATATAATGACAAGATGCATACAGTGAGGGAAAAAAGTATTTGATCCCCTGCTGATTTTGTACGTTTGCCCACTGACAAAGAAATGATCAGTCTATAATTTTAATGGTAGGTTTATTTGAACAGTGAGAGACAGAATAACAACAAAAAAATCCAGAAAAACGCATGTCAAAAATGTTATAAATTGATTTGCATTTTAATGAGGGTAATAAGTATTTGACCCCCTCTCAATCAGAAAGATTTCTGGCTCCCAGGTGTCTTTTATACAGGTAACGAGCTGAGATTAGGAGCACACTCTTAAACGGAGTGCTCCTAATCTCAGTTTATTACCTGTATAAAAGACACCTGTCCACAGAAGCAATCAATCAATCAGATTCCAAACTCTGCACCATGGCCAAGACCAAAGAGCTCTCCAAGGATGTCAGGGACAAGATTGTAGACCTACACAAGGCTGGAATGGGCTACAAGACCATCGCCAAGCAGCTTGGTGAGAAGGTGACAACAGTTGGTGCGATTATTCACAAATGGAAGAAACACAAAATAACTGTCAATCTCCCTTGGCCTGGGGCTCCATGCAAGATCTCACCTCGTGGAGTTGTAATGAACATGAGAACGGTGAGGAATCAGCCCAGAACTACACGGGAGGATCTTGTCAATGATCTCAAGGCAGCTGGGACCATAGTCACCAAGAAAACAATTGGTAACACACTACGCCGTGAAGGACCGCAAGGTCCCCCTTCTCAAGAAAGCACATATACAGGCCTGTCTGAAGTTTGCCAATTAACATCTGAATGATTCAGAGGAGAACTGGGTGAAAGTGTTGTGGTCAGATGAGACCAAAATCGAGGTCTTTGGCATCAACTCAACTCGCCGTGTTTGGAGGAGGAGGATTGCTGCCTATGACCCCAAGAACACCATCCCCACCGTCAAACATGGAGGTGGAAACATTATGCTTTGGGGGTGTTTTTCTGCTAAGGGGACAGGACAACTTCACCGCATCAAAGGGACGATGGACGGGGCCATGTACCGTCAAATCTTGGGTGAGAACCTCCTTCCCTCAGCCAGGGCATTGGAAATGGGTTGTGGATGGGTATTCCAGCATGACAATGACCCAAAACACACGGCCAAGGCAACAAAGGAGTGGCTCAAGAAGAAGCACATTAAGGTCCTGGAGTGGCCTAGCCAGTCTCCAGACCTTAATCCCATAGAAAATCTGTGGAGGGAGCTGAAGGTTTGAGTTGCCAAACGTCAGCCTCGAAACCTTAATGACTTGGAGAAGATCTGCAAAGAGGAGTGGAACAAAATCCCTCCTGAGATGTGTGCAAACCTGGTGGCCAACTACAAGAAACGTCTGACCTCTGTGATTGCCAACAAGGGTTTTGCCACCAAGTACTAAGTCATGTTTTGCAGAGGGGTCAAATACTTATTTCCCTAATTAAAATGCAAATCAATTTATAACATTTTTGACATGCGTTTTTCTGGATTTTTTTGTTGTTATTCTGTCTCTCACTGTTCAAATAAACCTACCATTAAAATTATAGACTGATCATGTCTTTGTCAGTGGGCAAACGTACAAAATCAGCAGGGGATCAAATACTTTTTTCCCTCACTGTATGTTTCCGCCCTAACAATGGGAGTCGTCCCAAGGCGGGAAGGCAGGCGACAAGCTTAGGCCGAAAATAAGCCCATAGAAACGCATTGGACTGATTTTGGACTGATTTTGGCGAGAGTGAAACCTCTCGCTTCGCCTCTTCCTCTCTGATACTATGCATGCATACAAGGACTGGACATTTTTCAGTAAGAGCTTAATGGAAACATGCAACAATGGTAAGCCTATCGTCGCACAGTCAAAAGGCTATAGCCTATTATTGAACATGCAACTCCTGTAATGAAGCAGCTAATAAAACGTCATTTTCAAACATTTGCCCAAGTGCAATTCGCAGAAAACACAGTTCTAAACTGCTCACCTAATGCGAGCAGTTCCATATGTGACAAAGATGAAAATCTCCATTAGAAACTTAGAAAGAGGGGGAATAAAATAGCAACTACTATGATGGGTTGCAAATATGACTAGGATTGTGCCTTTGGTTTCTGGACAACGGAAGAAAGTTGATATGAAAACCAATAGAACAGGAGAGAAATGCTGGTTAATGGCATGAGGAAGTCTTTATAAAATAATTGCCTCCACATTTCTATGGATGGATAAGACATGCCTCATTATTTGTTTCAAACAATTATACTGCTTCAAGCTCGCATTGCAAAGTGAAGGGTGACGCGCTGATAGTCAACGGGAGGCAGGCTATAGCCTATGCATCCGAATGGCGAATGGGAGGTGCGCTTTATGAGTTGAGATTGAGAAATAATAATAGCTCCTTTGTAATCGTGCCCACCAAAGTTCTTAACACCTGATTGCATTTAGAATTGTTTTTGTTGAGCAATGACTGCGCTTATAAAAGCAGGTTTCACTCCAGTAGCCTATATGCTTTTTGAGGAGCTACTCTCGCGCTGTCTGTCAGGTGATAGGCTATTCCGCTCCTCAAACTAGGCTCTTTATGCTGTGCGCATGTGATAAATAAAATGCATGACGACTAATGGAAATATACACGCACCAATTTAATTCCACACAATTATGCAAATTAACCTATAGACCGATTAGCGAATCCGGTCAAATGTATTTTTGGCAGCTAACTGATTAATGGTTAACCATTAACATCCCTAGTAGAAATGCAGGAAATTAGCTTTAGATGCCCCCAAAAATGGGAGGACCCCCAGACCCCCCGCCAAGTTATGTCCCCCCCCCCACTTCAGAAACCAAAGTTGCGCCCCTGTCGAAAACATTTCTTTCAGTAATCTTTTTGACTACACTCACTCTCTTCTTAAATGACACAACATAGAACTAAGGCCCTCTGTAAGTTCACACACTGAGTTCACTGGCCAGACAACTTCTGAAAACATCCACTTTGAAGCATGGTTGTCCGTGTTAACCCCAATATGTTACAACTGTCAGGGGACGGTTGGACTGAATCTGCAGTTCAGAAACACTACTGCAGAGGCTCTGTGTGTACCTGAACATTTTTATTTGATTAATAGAATCCAAAACAACTGAAAACCCAGACTTAACAAAACTAAAGTGTACATCTGCTTTGTGTTAGTCTGAGCCTACAGTGTGTCGTGTAAGCTGTACAATCAGAGTTCACTACATTTTAATGCACATACTGTCAGACCTTGTATGTTTTTATCAGTCTCCTAGTTCAGCTGTGGTTCCAGGGTGTCTGGCAAATGAGCTGATTTAAAGGTATGACTGCCAATTATCATATTTTTCTCTTTGACAACAAAATCTATAGACCTACAGTATGCTATTTGCTGCATCCATACTTAGCTGATCTGTTCAGTTCTCTTTAATTTTGAATTAGCATTATATTTAGGCTACCATTACTCAATGGTAATGTCATCAATCAGAATTATAAGCCTGTCATGTGGACCTCAGGTCTCTCAATGATGATGTAATGGTCTCCTGAAACAGCTCTACTCTAGACTGAAGTGAACAAGAAACAGGAAACAGCAATGGTAATTATGAGTGACACTGCACACAATTCCCTGACTACCAAGGTCTCCTTCAGTTAGGAACCTTGAAACCACAGCAGACCTGGCAACTATACAGTACAAGACCAGACCTGGCAACCCCATAGCAGACCTGGATTAAAATAGTATTTGTTTTCTTTCAAATACATTAGGTGTGCTTCATTTGGCTTGTCTGGCATAATGGAACCAATAGAGTATTCCAAAGTGCAAAAACCTTCCCGTCTGACAACCAAAGTAAGCTAAATCAAGTGCTCCTCGAGTATTTTAAATAAAAACAAATACCATTTAGATCCAGGGCAACCCCACTGGAACAGACCTGGCAACCCTACAGGACCAGACCTGGCAACACAACATAACCTTGTCAGCCATTACCTCACCTTAACATGACACTGAAAAGTGAATTTATATTAATCAAATTGTCTTAGAAATGTGAGCATTAGTGCTCTACATGAGTCCGTTTACTCTACAAATTTCCAGCCTAGATGTCATGTGTGTATGTAAAACTCTTTAGTGCTCATACTGTTTTCAAGTGTAACGTAATAATTCCCTGCTGTACAATCTGATTAGCTAGAAAACAAATGCCTGCATAAAGTGCAGATACGTAGAGACCGTGTAAAAAAATATGTGACCAACTCAGCCCATCCCTGTTGGTGATGGTTTTACAACCCACACTTTCCCAACACTAACTGATTATCACTGAAACCACCTGCCTGCTGATGACAAAGTGTTCAGTCCACTTCGACCTTTAGTGCTAACGAGTTCAATAGTAACAACACAGAGCAGAGACGATCCACTGATACACCCCAGTACATTCCTTCACACAAACATTTACGTGACACGCCACAGGAGCATCTACACCCTCAGCTCTAAGCGGTCCTGTGAAGCCACTTGACAAGGACCATGTGTGGAAATATTTCTCCAAATGTCTCTTTTCTAAGCGGTTATGAATATGTGTATATCTGGAACGGTAAAAGTCACCAAGGCTGCCAGGTCTGAGGGAGCCAAGCGTCGGTGAGATCTGAGCGGTTCGGCTTTATCAGACCCTTTGAAGGTGAAGAGGAGACTATCAAGGTGTTGCTCTTGTTTAATAGGTGTCAAACGGCTGGGAGAAACACACAGCACACCTACAGCAGACCAACAGCCAAGGAGGGTGAGGAGGTTGCTCCATTCAGTGTTAGGATCATTCAGATAAATTAGGATTCACTTCAACTGAAACAATTTGAGTGTCTTTTGTATTTATCAATATGCTGTAATCACACGTATGTGTGCGTGGGTGTGGGGTTGCATGTGTGTGTGTGTGTGTGTGTGTGTGTGTACACACACGTGCCAGCATGTGTGTGTGTGTGTGTGTGTGTACACACACGTGCCAGCAGGTCTGTACACTCACTTTCATTGTTTTCATTGTTATATTTGTTCAAGAGGGAACTTTCTCTACTACTCTGACTGTTTACAAAAATTTAGAGCAGATAAGTCCTCACAGAATTTACAGCAGATGATGTCATCATAATCTGAGCCTGTTGTTTCAAGTGCACGTTCGTAATAGAATACATACTTCTATTTCAGACAGAGAAATTAAAAAATGTCAATTCGTGACAAGCAGAGATGCCCAAGGACTAATATGGTGATTGCATTGTGTCTAATTGGCAAGAGGTAGTGATTAGTAAACAGTCAAAAATGTGGCTTCGTTTTACTCTTGTTACAAATGTTCCTCTATCTCGCCAAAAATACTGCTAAGTAACCTAGATAGTTCAGGATTGTGTTCAGTAAGCACAAAATGGGAGAAATGGAGGAGGAACTATCTGAGCTTGTCCAATAGAAGCTCTCATTTTAAGTTTTCCATTTCAAAATGTTGTTTTCCCTTTGTACCCACTGAACACTACCCAGACAGGGTCTTGATATCATCTTATAGGGAGCTGCCTTTTTCATATACAATAAGTCAGAGGTGTGTTGCTCATGGATACCATATGAAGGTGTCTGGTCATCTACTCTTTACAAGAACAGTCAAACAAACAGAGAATTGTGATTCCATTCCAGCTTTGTCTGAGGAAGCACAGACAACATACACCCGCGCACGCACACACACACACACACACACACACACACACACACACACACACACACACACACACACACACACACACACACACACACACACACACACACACACACACACACACACACACACACACACACACACCTCAGCTAAGACTTGGCAGTCTGCCATGTTTAATAGTCTATAACAGGGGTATTCAACTATTACCCTACGAGGTCTGGAGCCTGCTGGTTTTCTATTCTACCTGATAAATAATTGCATCCACCTGGTGTCCCAGGTCTAAATCAGTCATAAAAAAACGTAGTGGAACTGGCTTCGAGGTCCAGAGTTGAGTTTGAGGGGTCTATAGCAAGGTGGAAATAAAGTAACACTCTGACGTGTATAGAGCCACCTTATCTCATCTCCTCTGATTTGTGTTCACTCTCCAATACAAGCAAGTCCCTGGCCAGTGGAATTCACTGAGACTCTGACCCTCTAGGGCAGGGCGCTCCAACCCTGTTCCTGGAGAGCTACCCTCCTGTAGGTTTTCAATCCAACCCCAGTTTTAACTAACCTGAATCAGCTTGGTATCTCTCCAGGAACAGGTTGGAGTGCCCTGCTGTACAGGATGGTATCTCTCCAGGAACAGGGTTGGAGAGCCCTGCTGTACAGGATGGTATCTCTCAAGGAACAGGGTTGGAGAGCCATGCTGTACAGGATGGTATCTCTCCAAGAACAGGGTTGGAGAGCCCTGCTGTACAGGATGGTATCTCTCCAGGAACAGGGTTGGAGAGCCCTGCTCTAGATATACAACACCCTACCTGAGCCCTGAGGCAGGGGGAGAGAGAGACAGAGAGTGAGATAGAGAGTGAGACAGAGTGAGAGAGTGAGACAGAGACAGAGAGACCCAGACAGATTGGGAGAGAGGGAAGAGAGGAGATCAGATGAGGTGCTAAAACTGAGGAAGAGTCGTTATCAGGACATTCAAAGGCTGAGCAGATGAAGTAATACTGGAATAATGTAAACACTACATGAGATTAACTGATAATGTAAACATCAAGAGAGATGTACTTTCCATATCATTTGTGATAAGTCTGAATGTGTGGAAAAGGGATTATCATCAGACAGATCACATCGATTCCTCCCATGTGCTATCTCCTATGCAGGAGAAGCCCATCGCAATGTTTTACAGTGAAGTTTTATTGTAATAAAGAGATCCTGACTAACAGCGTTTTGACCATCGCCTGGGAACACCTATAAAACAGCTTTATCAGAACATAAATCAGAGATCCTTTATCCTTTAGATTTATCGTTTTATTCACCCAGCACATGAGGAATACTGGATGTGCCACTAAGATTGAATCTTTAAAGTTTAGTGGGCCCACAACATGTGTGCGTGTGTATGTGTGTGTGAGTGTGTGTGTCATGTGAAGCACCCCTGTGTTTACAGATGTAGGATATTAATTTGATTACCCTGTTGCAGAACTTTCCTGCAATGCAGGAAATGTAAAACTTGTAGTGCATTTGAGGTATAAAAAGGCTTCTGAAGTTTGTAATTTCCGCTTTTGAAATTTCAGAGTTGATTTTCCCTTATGAAAAATGTATCAACCCCTACAAAAATGTCCATTAATTATAATCCACATAATAATTCAAATGTCCTGTTGCTGCTCAAATTAAGATCCTACATCTGTACAGGGTCCAGGGGCAGCGATCCACAGTGTAACCACGGATACTGGAGAGGGGTCATAGCTGTACAGGACCCCCCCCGAGGGGGAAACAAACAGTGAGGTGTCACAGTGAAACCTGCACCCTCTAATTGGCTGCTAATTAGTGAATGGGTCTCTGGTCTCTGGTTATTATTCTGAGAGGGCTCTGTCTAACAAGGGTCAGAAGGTTAGAGGCCCATCACACATACAGTGAACTCTGCTGCTCATGTGCTGCCTGGATACCAAGGTGACAGGTGAATGAGAACGGAGAACAGTAGGCCTGTCTGTGTAGTGTCTTAGCTAGTACCTTTAAAAAGGTATTCATCAGCATGAATGCAAGTCAGGGTGTAAAGCAGTGTGTAACTCACAAGATCCTGAAAAATCCCCAGATTTCTTGATAGACTCGTTGTCACGCCCTGGCTCTGGGGACTCTTATATGTTGAGCCAGGGTGTTAGTTTCTATGTGTAGTGTCTATGTTTTGTTTTCTATGTGTTCTTTTCTAGATCGTGTGTTTCTGTGTTGGCCGGGGTGGTTCCCAATCGGAGGCAGCTGTGTCTTGTTGTCTCTGATTGGGAACCATACTTAGGCAGCCTGTTGTGCACTTGTCATTTGTGGGATCTTGTTCCGTTTAGGTTTGTGTTGTATGACCGAGGACTTCACGTTTCGTTTTGTTTGTTTTGTTGTAGTGTGCAAAGTACGCATTAAAAGATGTACGCATATCACGCTGCGCCTTGGTCCACTTATTACGACGATCGTGACACTCGTACTCTCTGCTGCTCTTGTAAAGTGGTTTACTGTAGCTCTTAAGCCTGAGCTAAAGAAAAAAAACATACCTCTAATGTGAACTAATTCATCTGAGCAGAACACTCCACACATACAGTAGGTGACACACAGCCCTTTGTCTTCTAAACACATTTCAAATAAAAGTTCATTTTTGTTAAAAGCAACCATAATTTCAGTGCAAAGTTCTATGTTATGGTTCGGAGAAGTTACACAACGCAGTGTAAACTGTTTACTTTAAACCTCCGCTGGCTTTTAGAAAGTAAACTCACAGTTGTTTTAGTGCGACATACCAAAAGGAAACTCTGATTAGCTTCAAACACCTTGTGCTTTGTATTACCTGCTGGCTTGTTGGATTTAGTTTAGACATCTAGCTATTGACCTTTTTCAAGCATTTGATTAATTTCAATATATTGTTGACTCAAAAACAATGAATGCAGAATGCAGGTGCTGGGGACATGTAACTAACTACGTTCTTTAGATTATGTCATGGTAATGGTATGCTTACAATTACCAATGAACACCAATATTAGGACAGTTGTTATACATTTAGAGGGTGAGCAAGCTATACAGAGATTATAAATGTCCAGGTAGACTTTCTCGTCAATTCACAGTTAATCTATGAAAACCAACAATATATATAAACTATAAACGCAACTTCAAACAATACAGATTACTTTATAGTGGATGAGGTGTGTTTTGCCCCAAAGCGCTTTGAGCACCTTGTAGAAAAGCTCTATATAAATCCAATCCAGTCTTATTATCCGAGTCTCAGCCAAGCTGACACGAAACAATGCTCACAGCCACAGCAATGCACGTTGTTCATCTATGAAGACCAATATTGTTGCAACAACATATCAACTAAAAATGTGACATGAGAATGCTGAGCAGAGAGCATCACAGCATTACCACGTTTAGCCTACCAGAGTGGTCATCGGTCTCAGTCAAGCTGACATGAAACAACAATGCCTAGTAGCCATCACATGTTCTGGGACAGTGGCAGTGAGAAGCAACTGTTTTCTCTCAGTAAATGCACCATTACGATGTTTATTTCCCCTCATTATGGATAACTAAATAAACAGGATCGTCCCACAGCAGGCCCTGTTCTCTGTTGTGAAAGTGATTGTTTTTCCTAAAATACATGCGTAATCATGACGTTTAAATTAAAGATGTGGCCTAATGGAATATTCTCAAGGTCTGGAAATAGCACAGTAATTGCAGGGGTATGGAATTCCAATCTGTTCTAACGAGCCCTTCAAACCTGCCCTCCTACCTGTCAATCACCCAAATTAATTTGTCAAAATATGACTTTAAAAAATACATACAGTACCAGTCAAAAGTTTGGACACGCCTACTCATTCCAGGGTTTTTCTTAATTTTCACTATTTTCTACATTGTAGAATAATAGTGAAGACATCAAAACTATGAAATAACACATATAGAATCATGTAATAACCAAAAAAGTGTTCAAATCAAAATATATTTTATAAGTAGCCAGCCTTTGCCTTGATGACAGCCTTGCACACGCTTGGCATTCTCTCAACCAGCTTCATGAGGTAGTCACCTGGAATGCATTTCAATTAACAGGTGTGCATTGTTAAAATATAATTTGGGGAATTTCTTTCCTTCTTAATGCGTTTCAGCCAATCCGATGTGTTGTGACAAGGTAGGGGTGGTATACAGAAGATAGCCCTATTTGGTAAAAGACCAAGTCCATATTATGGCAAGAACAGCTCAAATAAGCAAAGAGACATGAAGGTCAGTCAATCCGGAAAATTTCAAGAACTTTGAAAGTTTCTTCAATTGCAGTCGCAAAAACCATCAAGCGCTATGATGAAACTGGCTCTCATAGAGGACCGCCACAGGAAAGGAAGACCCAGAGTTACCTCTGCTGCAGAGGATAATTTCATTAGAATTAACTGCAACTCAGATTGCAGCCCTAATAAATGCTTCACAGAGTTCAAGTAACAGACACATCTCAACATCAGCTGTTCAGAGGAGACTGCGTGAATCAGGCCTTCATGGTTGAATTGCTGCAAAGAAAACACTACTAAAGGACACCAATAAGAAGAAGAGACTTGCTTGGGCCAAGAAACACAAGCAATGGACATTAGACCAGTGGAAATCTGTCCTTTGGTCTGATGAGTCCAAATATGAGGTTTTTGGTTCCAACCGCCGTGTCTTTGTGAGACACAGAGTAGGGGAACGGATGATCTCCGCATGTGTGGTTCCCACCATGATGCATGGAGGAGGAGGTGTGATGGTGTGGTGCTGCTTTGCCATCCCATCTGGTTTGCGCTTAGTGGAACTATCATTTGTTTTTCAACAGGACAATGACCCAAAACACACCTCCAGGCTGTGTTATGGCTATTTGACCAAGAAGGAGAGTGATGGAGTGCTGCATCAGATGACCTGTCCTCCACAATCACCCGACCTCAACCCAATTGAGATGGTTTGGGATGAGTTGGACCGCAGAGTAAAGGAAAAGCAGCCAACAAGTGCTCAGCATATGTGGGAATTCCTCATGAAGTTGGTTGAGAGAATGCCAAGAGTGTGCAAAGCTGTCATCAAGGCAAAGGGTGGCTACTTTGAAGAATCTAAAATATAAAATATAGTTTGATTTGTTTAACACTTTTTTTACTACATGATTCCATATGTGTTATTTCACAGTTTTGATGTCTTCACTAATATTCTACAACCCTTGAATGAGTAGGTGTGTCCAAACCTTTGACTGGTACTGTATAATTGATCACAATAATTATGGCAGGGAATTGTTAATGATTATTCAGTTTCGTTGTTTATGTTATTTGTTCTGGAATGTTAATGGGCACCTGACAAACAAAGACATCAATTAACTCTAAGGTTTATGTGTTCTATTTTGTTGATCACTTCTTGACGAATTATGTTTGAGCACCGTAGAGCAAGGAATCGACCACTGATTCGTGCTTCACAATACTGCCATAGGTTTCATATTCCATGGATAACATTATCACCATCATCATAAAAAATATTATCATCAACAAAATAATGTTTTCAATATACTGTAGGCCCACTCCACTTTGAGGGAATATCTAAATAAATACATACAGTGGCTTGCGAAAGTATTCACCCCCCTTGACATTTTTCCTATTTTGTTGCCTTACAACCTGGAATTAAAATTGATTTTTTGGGGGTTTGTATCATTTCATTTACACAACATGCCTACCACTTTGAAGATACAACATATGTTTTTATTGTGAAACAAACAAGAAATAAGACAAAAAACAGAAAACTTGAGCGTGCATAACTATTCACCCCCCAAAGTCAATACTTTGTAGAGCCACCTTTTGCAGCAATTACAGCTGCAAATCTCTTGGGGTATGTCTCTATAAGCTTGGCACATCTAGCCACTGGGATTTTTGCCCATTCTTCAAGGCAAAACTGCTCCAGCTCCTTCAAGTTGGATGGGTTCCGCTGGTGTACAGCAATCTTGAAGTCATACCACAGATTCTCAATTGGATTTAGGTCTGGGGTTTGACTAGGCCATTCCAAGACATTTAAATGTTTCCCCTTAAACCACTCGAGTGTTGCTTTAGCAGTATGCTTAGGGTCATTGTCCTGCTGGAAGGTGAACCTCCGTCCCAGTCTCAAATCTCTGGAAGATTGAAACAGGTTGCCCTCAAGGATTTCCCTGTATTTAACGCCATCCATCATTCCTTCAATTCTGACCCATTTCCCAGTCCCTGCCGTTGCAAAACATCCCCACAGCATGATGCTGCCACCACCATGCTTCACTATGGGGATGGTGTTCTTGGGGTGATGAGAGGTGTTGGGTTTGCGCTAGACATAGCGTTTTCCTTGATGGCCAAAAAGCTCAATTTTAGTCTCATCTGACCAGAGTACCTTCTTCCATATGTTTGGGGAGTCTCCCACATGGCTTTTGGCGAACACCAAACGTGTTATCTTTTTTTTTTCTTTAAGGCTTTTTTCTGGCCACTCTTCCGTAAAGCCCAGCTCTGTGGAGTGTACGGTTTAAAGTGGTCCTATGGACCGATACTCAAATATCTGCTGTGGAGCTTTGCAGCTCCTTCAGGGTTATCTTTGGTCTCTTTGTTGCCTCTCTGATTAATGCCCTCCTTGCCTGGTCCGTGAGTTTTGGTGGGCAGCCCTCTCTTGGCAGGTTTGTTCTGGTGCCATATTCTTTCCATTTTTTAATAATGGATTTAAAAGTTTCAAAGATTTAAAAATTTCAAAGTTTCAGATATTTTTTCATAACCCAACCCTGATCTGTACTTCTCCACAACTTTGTCCCTGACCTGTTTGGAGAGTTCCTTAGTCTTCATGGTGCCGCTTGCTTGGTGGTGCCCCTTACTTAGTGGTGTTGCAGACTCTGGGGCCTTTCAGAACAGGTGTATATATACTGAGATCATGTGACAGATCATGTGACACTTAGATTGCACACAGGTGGACTTTATTTAACTAATTATGTGACTTCTGAAGGTAATTGGTTGCACCAGATCTTATTTAGGGGCTTCATATCAAAGGGGGTGAATACATATGCACGCACCACTTTTCCGTTATTTATTCTTTTGAATTTTTTGAAATTATTATTATTATTTTTTTAATTTCACTTCACCAATTTGGACTATTTTGTGTATGTCCATTACATGAAATCCAAATAAAAATCAATTTCAATTACAGGTTGTAATGCAACAAAATAGGAAAAACGCCAACGGGGATGAATACTTTTGCAAGGCACTGTACATATATCTACTGATTATTATGACAGTATCTCATATAACCTAAATGAGCTGGCTTCTTTTTGGATTAAAGAAGATAGAAGGATATGGATATGACCGTGCAAAGGTCTACTCCGATTCAGAGAAGAAATCTAGAAGTCTACTCATCTAACGCCAAGAATCCAGCATAAGACATCTAAAGCTGAGCAGATTAGGCAGAACTTTCTCTTTATTAACATTGCTCTGTGTGCAATAATGTACGCGTGTGTTTACTTTTTTAGGGTTTTCAGACAAAAAATTGCTCAAAGGAGATAGCCTTTAGCTCTGTATGTTTATCACGGCTATAGAATAAAGGAAACCCATGTATATTATTATTTCTCCATATGGTTGCTGTACCCTTCGCTCCCTTCCCTCGTCACGACGACTATGTTTTGACGGAGCATGGTGATGGCTGTTGCCGCAGTAATCCCTGATTTCCTACAGCGGGCGGAGAGCGGCAGGCCGGGGCTTGGCAGAGCCCCTGACTAATAGCTTTCTTTTCAAATGACCGCTTTGCTACACAACTTCAGAAGGAGGCAGCGAGCGTGAAATTCAATTACGCTGCACACGCTCCGCGGCCCTCGGCCAGAGCTGTCCTCTCTAATCCGCACCGTGCCCTCGAGGATTCTCCACAGACAGACACCCCCCTAAGGTTCTCTCCCCCTGTTCTTTTCTCCCCTGGCTCTCCCCCTTCCCCACGGATTTCCCCCACTCTTTTCCCTGGTTTTCCCCCCTAGATCTTCTACTCACTCTCCCCTTCAGGTTCTCTCTCCCTCCAGGCTTTATCTCCCCCTGGCTCTATTCCTTCAATTCCTCTCAGGCTCTCTCGCCAACCCTCTACTAGAATTCTCCAGTCCTCTCCCTGTCCCTAACCTCTTCCCTCATTTCCCTACCCATCCCTAAGGCCTAGATATGTCCTTAGACCACAACCTCTAGCTAAGTTTGGTCATTCTACATTCCTTATGTCAGTGTCAATAATTTAAAGGGTAATAGGTACTAGAAGGTAATATTTCCAGCGGATGTGACTAGTCAGCTTGCATTGCTCTACATTTGACTATAACTGTCGACTTGTGTGGGTCTCAAAACATAAAAAGCCCAATGAATACTGATTGGCCTCTGAGGTAAGGCTGAGGTACTGTACTTTGGCTGCCTACGAGGAAGTCAAAGCCTATACGTTATGAAGGCTAGATATTATTCAATGTTACCGGAGTTGGGGCCGGGACAAACTCCATTAGGGGATTGAACCCTCTCTTAAATGTTGCCTCAAATCAAATAAATGAAGTATATATTTAATTCATTCTAACCAGAGTCGTAGATATCCAAAGTTTGGGCAATTGTGTTTGATTTAACACCTCGTCTCGACTTGAAACTCGTTACAACGGCCGCAAATAAAAAGTGAGAAAATGACACGTGAGAAAATGACACGTTTCAACAACGTTCAAAGTAATCTATGGGTTCTCGGTGAGTTAGTTGCCAAGATGAGGTTTTATGAGGACATGGATTTGACTCAGACCTGAATGCATTTGTGTGAGGGAGCGCATACTGTATGTTACAATCACTGTGACCTCTACTGTAACTCCTGTCTTCTACTGGGTGAGTATGACGTGTGTCTGAAACACTTTATCTACTCATGTTCACATGGAAATGAAGAACAGAAATCCCAATTTCTGAAATCCCCTCTTTGCTCTACAGTAAGAACATTCATACGTTATCTAGTATCTAGAGTGTTCTACACAGCTTTCTTACGGGGACTGACTAAACATCAGGCAAGCATACCACAGCACACTCTGTTCCGAAAGAAAGTTAAGATTGGCCAACTCCTGCAAGCTAGCCGAGACTGATGAGTAAGTTAGATCCAATGTTAGGATCTCTCTGTCTGTCTCTGTCTCTCTCTCTCTCTCTCTCTCTCTCTCTCTCTCTCTCTCTCTCTCTCTCTCTCTCTCTCTCTCTCTCTCTCTCTCTCTCTCTCTCTCTCTCTCTCTGGTTCTCTCCTTCTTTCTTTCTCTGTATCTTTCCTCCCTTTCCATCTCATCTTGGCGTAATCACTGTCTCCATGCTTCAGGAGTGAAAACACTGGTCAGGTCAGGACCCGACGACAACGACTAGACGTGTTTTCTGACACAGACGAGGAGGGGGGCCAGATATGGAGGGATGGAGGTGGGGAGGATGGAGGGGGGCCTCCATGCCAGACACACGGATCGGCCAGGACGGCCAAGAAATGCAGGGGAGGTTTCCTGCCCGGATCCTGGGTTGGGAACAGTGTATCCCATATCCCAGTCTACTCCCATTCCTAGATCCCTGGAGCCACAGAGCCACAGAGCAAGGGAGCCAGTAGGGCTGGAGCAGAGCAGGAGTCAGGGAGCAGAGAGAGGAATTGCACCGTGTTCCTGTACCTACATAACTTCCTCTCTCTCAGCTAGCCAGCTTCTCTCGCTCTTTCCCTCTCTCTCGCTCTCCCTCTCTCTTCAGGAGTCTAGTTGGACCAGAGAAACTGTGAGGGGTTCCAGTGTGTGTGTGTGTGTGTGTGTGTGTGCACGCTCAAAGGAGTCCTTTGGACCCAGTGGTTAACCACTGATTTGCACTAATGACACGCTGCTGTGATTTGTGCTACAATTTGCTGCGTGGCAAAATTGTCTGATTCTGATGTTGATGTATGAGTCACAGAGGCTCTGAAGCTATGCTGAATCGTTCCAGCTATGGCCTGCAAAACACGGAAATATAGACCTATCCCCTATTGTGACTGTGCTGGAGTTATTGTACTGTTGAATGTTCATATTATATGATTCATGAGAGAAACATGAGAGATCATATAGAGTGGGGAAAAAAAGTATTTAGTCAGCCACCAATTGTGCAAGTTCTCCCACTTAAAAAGATGAGAGAGGCCTGTAATTTTCATCATAGGTACACGTCAACTATGACAGACAAAATGAGAAAATAAAATCCAGAAAATCACATTGTAGGATTTTTAATGAATTTATTTGCAAATTATGGTGGAAAATAAGTATTTGGTCAATAACAAAAGTTTCTAAATACTTTGTTATATACCCTTTGTTGGCAATGACACAGGTCAAACGTTTTCTGTAAGTCTTCACAAGGTTTTCACACACTGTTGCTGGTATTTTGGCCCATTCCTCCATGCAGATCTCCTCTAGAGCAGTGATGTTTTGGGGCTGTCGCTGGGCAACACAGACTTTCAACTCCCTCCAAAGATTTTCTATGGGGTTGAGATCTGGAGACTGGCTAGGCCACTCCAGGACCTTGAAATGCTTCTTACGAAGCCACTCCTTCGTTGCCCGGGCGGTGTGTTTGGGATCATTGTCATGCTGAAAGACCCAGCCACGTTTCATCTTCAATGCCCTTGGTTTTCACTCAAAATCTCACGATACATGGCCCCATTCATTCTTTCCTTTACACGGATCAGTCGTCCTGGTCCCTTTGCAGAAAAACAGCCCCAAAGCATGATGTTTCCACCCCCATGCTTCACAGTAGGTATGGTGTTCTTTGGATGCAACTCAGCATTCTTTGTCCTCCAAACACGACGAGTTGAGTTTTTACCAAAAAGTTATATTTTGGTTTCATCTGACCATATGACATTCTCCCAATCCTCTTCTGGATCATCCAAATGCACTCTAGCAAACTTCAGACGGGCCTGGACATGTACTGGCTTAAGCAGGGGGACACGTCTGGCACTGCAGGATTTGAGTCCCTGGCGGCGTAGTGTGTTACTGATGGTAGGCTTTGTTACTTTGGTCCCAGCTCTCTGCAGGTCATTCACTAGGTCCCCCCGTGTGGTTCTGGGATTTTTGCTCACCGTTCTTGTGATCATTTTGACCCCACGGGGTGAGATCTTGCGTGGAGCCCCAGATCGAGGGAGATTATCAGTGGTCTTGTATGTCTTCCATTTCCTAATAATTGCTCCCACAGTTGATTTCTTCAAACCAAGCTGCTTACCTATTGCAGATTCAGTCTTCCCAGCCTGGTGCAGGTCTACAATTTTGTTTCTGGTGTCCTTTGACAGCTCTTTGGTCTTGGCCATAGTGGAGTTTGGAGTGTGACTGTTTGAGGTTGTGGACATGTGTCTTTTATACTGATAACAAGTTCAAACAGGTGCCATTAATACAGGTAACGAGTGGAGGACAGAGGAGCCTCTTAAAGAAGAAGTTACAGGTCTGTGAGAGCCAGAAATCTTGCTTGTTTGTAGGTGACCAAATACTTATTTTCCACCATAATTTGCAAATAAATTCATTAAAAATCCTACAATGTGATTTTCTGGAGAAAAAAAATCTCAATTTGTCTGTCATAGTTGACGTGTACCTATGATGAACATTACAGGCCTCTCTCATCTTTTTAAGTGGGAGAACTTGCACAATTGGTGGCTGACTAATTACTTTTTTTCCCCCACTGTATAACAAGCCTAACAGGGCCACACAAATGAGACAAGGGGGTGAAGTATCAAGACTGGAAAAGATTGTGGTTGATAAGGAACATTAGCATTCCCTTATCTCATCCCATGGACGGTTGTTGTATGGGAAATCCCATTGCCTGTTCCCATCAAGAGAATGGGTCATAGGGGAATAAGAGGCTGGTGACCCATGAATCACCTCGTTAAATATCGGCCCCCTAAATCTATCTGCCGTTCAACAACTCACTCCACATAACCCTTCACACTGTCTGTTTACATGCTTCTATTGGTTGACGGCAGAGCTACAGTAGAGGATAGTCTCTCACTGTGGGATTGAGTGGAGACCCTAAAAAAAAAAAAAAAATGCCTCTGGGACCAGTCCAAAACAAGAGGGTATGGGGAGGAGGGGGGAGGGTCGCTGGACTGGACTGAGGGGAAATCCCCTAGAAAGACTGTGTGTGTGTCCGTGTGTGTCCGTACCGTGTGCGTGTGTGTGTGTGTGTGTGTAGATTCCATCCAGCCAGCCTGTAGTAAGAGACCCTGATGTACTTAGCAGCAGCTGTAGGGACAATCACTGGCTATTGGCTGCTCTGCTGCTGTACCCGGCCCGTCGCTGTGTCTGTTTGGGTCTGTTTGTGGACCATCAGATGGGAAACAAGGCGGATCAGCGTTCTCTGGAGGTCCTGAGGGACAAAGAGACCCAGACCGACCCACAGGATGGGGACATTGCCAACATGCCAAAATACCAATGCTAGAATGCCAGGGCACAAACTGCCCTGTATGTCTGTTACAAGGATTACACCAGGGCGTAGAGAAAGCAGTCTTTTCTTTTTTGCTGCTATACTGGAAGTGTCACTTTTTGCCTATCTTCTCTGTAGGACAAAATAGATTGACTTGACTGTGGTTCTCAGTTCTCGTACAAGATGGATGTAACAATGCTATTAATGAGAGGATTAAAATAAGTTGAGGAACCTGTTCAAGAATTGCCATCGCTCTTCACGATCGCCATCGCTACATGTAACATGTATTGGGGGGTTTATGACTGTGGGAATTATCTGATAACAAGCAAAAGGCTTGATGTTATGAAAAATTGCCTTCACTCTATATTGGTGTACTGTATACGTAAATTGTATATCTTCCCAGTGCGTCTGGCAGTATTTCCATGGTAACTAATATATAGAGAAGGCATTTAGTCATTTTATGAAATGTATCAGATAATTCCCCACAGTCTTTTAGCTCAAACCCCATCACATCAAACACAACATACTTACACATGATGGGTCGTGGGTGGAAAATGACATGCTTCATTGCAACAATGAAAAACCTAGACCCCATGTTGTTGTTCTTAAATTGGAGACAAATTCCCAACAGATATGCTCCTATATTTATCTGAGAGTGATGTAAACTCTGCAAAAAAAGAAACGTCCCTTTTTCAGTACCCTGTCTTTCAAAGATAATTTGTAAAAACCCAAATAACTTCACAGATCTTCATTGTAAAGGGTTTAAACACTGTTTCCCATGCTTGTTCAATGAACCGTAAACAATTAATGAACATGCACCTGTGGAACGGTCGTTAAGACACTAACAGCTTACAGACGGTAGGCAATTAAGGTCACAGTTATGAAAACTTAGGACACTAAAGAAGCCTTTCTACTGACTCTGAAAAACACCAAAAGAAAGATGTCCAGGGTCCCTGCTCATCTGCATGAACGTGTCTTAGGCATGCTGCAAGGAGGCATGAGGACTGCAGATGTGGCCAGGGCAATAAATTGCAATGTCCGTACTGTGAGACGCCTAAGACAGCGCTACAGAGAGACAGCTGATCGTCCTCACAGTGGCAGACCGCGTGTAACAACACCTGCACATGATCTGTACATCCGAACATCACACCTGCGGGACAGGTACAGGATGGCAACAACAACTGCCGAGTTACACCAGGAATGCACAATCCCTCCATAATATGCCATTTAGCAGACGCTTTTTATCCAAAGCGACTTACAGTCATGTGTGCATACATTTTTACGTATGGGTGGTCCCGGGGATCGAACCCACTACCCTGGCGTTACAAGTGCCATGCTCTACCAATTGAGCTACAGAGGACCACCTCCATCAGTGCTCAGACTGTCCGCAATAGGCTGAGAGAGGCTGGACTGAGGGCTTGTAGGCCTTTCACCAGACATCACCGGCAACAACGTCGCCTATGGGCACAAACCCACCGTCGTTGGACCAGACAGGACTGGCAAAAAGTGCTCTTCACTGACGAGTCGCGGTTTTGTCTCACCAGGGGTGATGGTCGGATTCGCGTTTATCGTCGAAGGAATGAGCGTTACACCAAGGCCTGTACTCTGGAGCGGGATCGATTTGGAGGTGGAGGGTCCATCATGGTCTGGGGCGGTGTGTCACAGCATCATCGGACTGAGCTTGTTGTCATTGCAGGCAATCTCAACGCTGTCCGTTACAGGGAAGACATCCTCGTCCTTTATGTGGTACCCTTCCTGCAGGCTCACCCTGACATGACCCTCCAGCATGACAATGCCACCAGCCATACTGCTCGTTCTGTGCGTGAATGTCAGTGTTCTGCCATGGCCAGCGAAGAGCCCGGATCTCAATCCCATTGAGCACGCCTGGGACCTGTTGGATCGGAGGATGAGGGCTAAGGCCATTCCCCCCAGAAATGTCCGGGAACTTGCAGGTGCCTTGGTGGAAGAGTGGGGTAACATCTCACAGCAAGAACTGGCAAATCTGGTGCAGTCCATGAGGAGGAGATGCACTGCAGTACTTAATGCAGCTGGTGACCTCACCAGATACTGACTGTTACTTTTGATTTTGTCCCCCCCTTTGTTCAGGGACACATTATTCAATTTATGTTAGTCACATGTCTGTGGAACTTGTTCAGTTTATGTCTCAGTTGTTGAATCTTGTTATGTTCATACAAATATTTACACATGTTAAGTTTGCTGAAAATAAACGCAGTTGAGAGTGAGAGGATGTTTCATTTTTTGCTGAGTTTATTATATTAGTAACAATAACTGTATCAATAACTAATCAATCAACCATTTACATTTTAGTCGACGCTCTTATCCAGAGCGACTTACAGTTAGTGAGTGCATACATTATTTGTTTTATTTTTCATACTGGCCCCCCGTGGGAATCGAACCCACAACCCTGGCGTTGCAAACGCCATGCTCTACCAACTGAGCTACATCCCTGCCGGCCATTCCCTCCCCTACCCTGGACGACGCTGGGACAATTGTGCGCCGCCCCATGGGTCTCCCGGTCACGGCCAGCTACGATAGAGCCTGGATCTCTAGTGGCACAGCTAGCACTGCGATGCAGTGCCTTAGACCACCGCGCCACTCGGGAGATAAGTGTCATATCTGAAAGCGAAATGTTCAGCGCATCCACTCTTTGTTTCAGTTAGAAGGGAAGTAACTCCCTCCTTGCTCTGAGTGACCTTTCAGAGTTTGGTGAATGTGCCACGTTCAGTTTAGTAATATCATGAGCAAACATTGAGCCCTTCACTGAACTATGAATTATAAGTCATAGAAGACGTGTATTAAGGCGGGAGGGAGCCCTGTATGTGAATGTGCTAGCATGGATTTAGACCTCGCCATGTCAGACTGTGTGGGAAACACAAAGAAAGGGGCAGGGACAGTCACAAGGGTCACCCCGCTCCCAGAGATCTCCCTCTCTCTATATATATACAGGTACAGTGCCTTCAGAAAGTATTCACACCCCTTTACTTTTTCCACATGTTGCTGTGCTACAGCCTGAATTTCAAATTGATTAAATTGAGATTTTGTGATACTGGTCTACACACAATACCCCATAATGTCAAAGTGGAATTATATGTTTTTAGACATTTTTACAAATGGAAAGCTGAAATGTCTTGAGTCAATTCAACCCCTTTGTTATGGCAAGCATACAGTAAATACGTTCAGGAGTAAAAATGTGCTTAACAAGTCACATAATAAGTTAAATGGACTCACTCTGTGTGCAATAATAGTGTTTAACATGATTTCTGAATGACTACCTCATCTTTGTACCGCACACATACAATTATCTGTATGGTCCCTCAGTCGAGCAGTGAATTTCAAACACAGATTCAACCACAAAAAACAGGGAGGTTTTCCAATGCCTCGCAAAGAAGGGCACCTATTGGTATATGAGTTTTTTTTTTAAAGCAGACACTGAATATCCCTTTGAGCATGGTGAAGTTATTATTTACACTTTGGATGGTGTATTAATACACACAGTCACTACAAAGATACAGGCGTCCTTCCTAACTCAGTTAGCGGAGAGGAAGGAAACCTTCAGGGATTTCACCATGAGGCCAATGGTGACTTTAAAACAGTTACAGAGTTTAATGGCTGTGATAGGAGAAAACTGAGGATGGATCAACAACATTGTAGTTACTCCACAATACTAACCTAAATGACAGAGTGAAAAGAAGGAAGTCTGTACAGAATACAAATATCCTAAAACATGCATCCTGTTTGCAATAAGGCACTAAAGTAAAACTGCAAAAAATATGGCAAAGAAATGTTAGCGGCAAATCCAAAACAACACATCACTGAGTACCACTCTTCATATTTTCAAGCATGGTGAGTATGCTTGTCATCGGCAAGGACTAGGGAGTATTTTAGGATAAAAAGAAACGGAATAGAGCTAAGCACAGGCAAAATCCTATAGATAAACCTGGTTCAGCCTGCTTCCAACAGACACTGGGAGACAAATTCACATTTCAGCAGGTCAATAACCGAAAACACAAGGCCAAGGAGTTGCTCAACAAGACCAAGATGTTCCTGAGTGGCCTAGTTACAGTTTGACTTAAAATCGGTAATATGGCAAGACTTGAAAATGGTTGTCTAGCAATGATCAACAACCAACTTGACAGAGCTTGAAGATGTTTAAAAATAATAATGTGCAAATATTGTACAATCCAGGTGTGCAAAGCTCTTAGAGACTTACCCAGAAAGACTCACACCTGTAATCGCTGCCAAAGGTGATTCTAACATGTATTGACTCAGGGGTGTGAATACTTTTCAATAAATTAGCAAAAACTTCTAAAAACATGTTTTCACTTTGTCATTATGGGGTATTGTGTGTGGATGGGTGAGAAAAAAATTCAATTTAATCCATTTTGAATTCAGGCTGTAACAACAAAATGTGGAATAAGTCAAGGGGTATGAATACTTTCTTAAGTCTCTCTCTCTCTCTCTCTCTCTCACACACACCCACATCACTCTCCCTAAATACTTCCTTTACTCATGTTTCTACATGTCTCCCATCTCTCCCACTCTTCACTCCTTTCCCTTCCTCCTCTTTCTCCATCACCCTCTCTCTCTCCCTCTCACTCTGTTTAGTCTAGCAGTTTATAAACAATATACAAAAGGTCAGTCTCCTATCAAAGTATGTTTATAAGATTAGCAATAGCTCTTTTGATTTGTGTGTTTAATGAATGAGGATTACTTGCAATTTTAATTTCCGAAGAAGCAAACAAATGTTGTGTATTATTAACATTTTATATGATGTTAGTATTTATATTAGAGCGTCAATTTTGAAAAGCACTTCACAAATAAAACTATTATTTAGTTGCTATGCTGAGATTCACAAACACATTGTTGGGCCTTGGTCACATTGCACCTGTTAATAAACCACGGGCACTAGCTGTTTTCTGAGCCAGGGAGGACAGAAGACAGAAATAGCTTTCCCATGAGCTTTGGGTCTAAAATAAAGAGCAGTAGCAGGGAACGCCCACTGCATTAGAGAGACCTCTGTCATGGGAACCATGTCAAACTGTCTGTTAACATCTGAACAGGATCTATTGTACAGAATACATTAAATACCTGTATTGACCTCGCTAATGGTATGGTCATTTATCTTTGGTGGGTAAATACGGTGGTAAACGGGAGGAAGAGTGTGTGTGTGTGTGTGTGTGTGTGTGTACACTAGCAGGAGACCCCTATGAGGAAGGACTGTGCTGTAGCTTTGTCTTAAGAACCCCAATGAAAGTTATCATTACTTTTTTTGCATTTATTCCTAGTGTTATAATTTTATAACTGTTCTATTATTTCAATTTTTTTCTCTCTGCATTGTTGGGAAGGGCCCGTAAGTAAGCATTTCATTGTTAGTCTACACCTGCTGTTTACAAAGCATGTAACAAATAACATTTGATTTGATTTCCAGTTCAAAAAGTTTCCTTGGGCCTCCCGAGTGGCGTGGTGCATCGCAGCGCTTGAGGCGTCACTACAGACCCGGGTTCGATCCCAGGCTGTGTCACAGCCGGCCGTGACCGGGAGACCCATGAGGCGGAGCACAATTGGCCCAGCATCGTCCGGGTTAAGGGAGGGTTTGGCTGGCCGGGATTTCCTTGTCCCATTGCACTCTAGTGACTCCTTGTGGCGGGCCGGGCGCCTGCAAGCTGACTCGGTCGGCAGCTGGACGGTGTTTCCTCCGACACATTGGTGCAGCTGGCTTCCAGGTTAAGCGAGCAGTGTGTCAAGAAGCAGTGCGGCTTGGCAGGGTCGTGTTTCAGAGGACGCATGCCTCTCCGGAGTCCATAAGGGAGTTGCAGCGATGGGACAAGACTGTAACTACCAATTGGGGAGAAAAATGTAAAGGTTCCTTGAGGAAACCCTCTGCAAAGGGTTTTCGAGTAACCCATGTGTTAAAGGCTCAAACCAGAACCTTTTTGTGATGGGAGGGGTTCAATTTTGAACCTTTTTAATAATATATTGTAGAGGTGGCAGACTATTAGACTGGAGGTGTGGCTTATTGGAGGTGTGGCTTTCAGATAGTTATTTTTGGCCACCCATTAGCGTAAATGTAATTCCTGTTCATCATGTTAAGTTTGTACACCACAAATTTTAACTTTCCTTGAATATTTATGCATATTACATATTCTCATATAATATAAATAATATTAACATTGCTGATTACATACTGTATAGTAATAAAGTGGTAACTATTCAAACTTTGGGATTTGCATAGGCTCTTGATGTCACATTTGTTGTATAAAGTATCGGACCAAGGTGCAGCGTGGTATGCATACATGTTTAATTGATTAAATAAACACTTGACAAAATAACAAAAGCAACTGAACGTGAAGTTCTAAAGGCTAACAGCAACAAACCTAAACAGAAACAGAAACAAGATCCCACAACTAAAGGTAGGCAAAATGGCTGCCTAAGTATGCACCCCAATCAGAGACAACGATCAACAGCTGCCTCTGATTGGGAACCACACCCGGCCAACATAGAAATAGAATAAACTAGATTCTATCCAAATCACACCCTGACCTAACCAAACAGAGAATACAGGTGATCTCTAAGGTCAGGGCGTGACAGTACCCCCCCCCCCCCCAAAGGTGCGGACTCCAGCCGCAAAAACCTGACTCATTAGTGGAGGGTCCGGGTGTGCTTCCAGCATCGGTGGCGGCTCCGGCTCCGGCTTCGGACGTGACGTAGGCAGTAAACTCCTCTCCCATCCTGCCTCCCCATTGCACGCCCGGTCCGGTCTGGACCCCGGCGCGATGCTCCCCTTCTCAGTCCTCCCACGATGCACCAAGTCCCCCGACCCTGGAGAGGGGTTGACGTCTGGCTCCGGCTCAGACCCCGGTGGAGCGGATGGCTCCGGCATGGGGGAAGAGTAGACGACCGGACCCGGACTGGGCACCGGTGAAGCGGACTGCCCCGGCTCTGGTAGGGAGTAGATAACTGGATCTGGACTAGGCACCGGTGGAGCGGACTGCTCTGGCACTGGAGTGAAGCAGCTGACCGGAGCTGGACTAGGCACCGGTGGAGTGGACTACTCTGGCACTGGAGTGGAGCAGATAACCGGAGCTGGACTAGGCACCGGTGGAGCAGACTGCTCTGGCAATGGAGTGGAGCAACTGACCGGAGCTGGACTTGGCACCGGTGGAGCGGACTACTCTGGCACTGGAGTGGAGCAGATAACCGGAGCTAGACTAGGCACCGGTGGAGCAGACTGCTCTAGCAATGGAGTGGAGCAACTGACCGGAGCTGGACTTGGCACCGGTGGAGCGGACTGCTCTGGCACCGGAGTGGAGCAGAGGACCCTCGCTAGAGGTCTGGTGCGTGGCACTGGAACAGGCCGTACCGGACTGGAGACACGCACCACTGGTCTGGTGCAAGGAGCAGGCATGGGCCGTACCGGATTGGAGACACGCACCACTTGTTTGGTGCGAGGAGCAGGCACGGGCCATACCAGGCTGGAGACACGCACCACTGGCTTGGTGCGAGGAGCAGGCACGGCCCATACCAGGCTGGAGACACGCACCACTGGTTTGGTGCGAGGAGCAGGTACGGAGCACACCGGGCTGGAGACACGCACCACTGGTTTTGTGCGAGGAGTAGGTACGGGGCACACCGGGCTGGAGACACGCACCACTGGTTTGGTGCGAGGAGCAGGTACGGGGTGCAACGGGCTGGCGACACGCCCCACTGGTTTGGTGTGAGGAGCAGGTACGGGGCGTACTGGGCTGATGACACGCACCAATTGTTTGGTGCGAGGAGCAGGTACGGGCCTTACCAGGCTAGGGACACGCACCACTGGTTTGGTGCGAGGAGCAGGAACGGGCCGTACCGGACTGGAGACACGCACCACTGGTTTGGTGCGAGGAGCAGGCACAACCCGTCCTGGCTGAACGCTCATTTTAGCCCGGCAAGAGCGGGGCGCGGGCACCAAGCGCACCGGGCTGTGAATGCGCACTGGAGATACAGTGCGTATCACAGCATAACAGGGTGCCTGTATGGTCCCACGCTCCTTAACGCGAGTGCAGGGAGTTGGCTCTGCTCTGAAACCTGGCCCTGCCAGCCTCTGCTCTAAGGACTGTGTTCTCTTTTGCTGTAGGGTTAACTCCTCTCTCAGCTCCTCCTGTTGCCTAAACAGCTCCTCTCTCCGTGCATCCACTGACTCCTTCTCCCTGTGGGCCTCCTGCAGCGCCTCCCTCTGAAGGGAGCTCTCCTGCTCTCTCTTAGCTAACAGCCCCCGTAAGGTAGTTATCTACTCTCTCAGAGTGCTGAGCTGCATGTCTTGGAGGGCCTCTATAATAGCGGCCTCCTCTTCCTCCACAGTCAGCCCTTTCAGGGCCTCCTTCTGCTCCGTGTGCCCCCCCCCAAAAAAAATTCTTGGGGCTGCCTCTCGTGCTTCCTTCGTGGTCGGCACCGTCAGCGTCGCCGTTGATCTTCTCCTGCCTGGGCTTCATCCTTCGCCCAGGGTCCTTTACCGGCTAATATCTCCTCCCATGTCCAAAATGTCTTCCTCACCTGTGTCCAGGGTGTCTGCTCCTCCTGGCCACGCTGCTTGGTCCGTTGGTGGTGGGATCTTCTGTCACGTTCGTTGTATAAAGGATCGGACCAAGGTGCATCGTGGTATGCGTACATGTTTAATTGATTAAATAAACACTTGACAAAATAACAAAAGCAACTGAACGTGAAGTTCTAAAGGCTAACAGCAACAAGCCTAAACAGAAACAAGATCCCACAACTAAAGGTAGGCAAAATGGCTGCCTAAGTATGATCCCCAATCAGAGACAACGATCAACAGCTGCCTCTGATTGGGAACCACACCCGGCCAACATAGAAATAGAATAAACTAGATTCTATCCAAATCACACCCTGACCTAACCAAACAGAGAATACAGGTGATCTCTAAGGTCAGGCAGGGCGTGACACTTGAAGAACTCATACACCTCTGTTAGCTTCATTGAAGCTACAGAACTGTAAACTGTAAGGGTTCAACCTTAACATGTGATAACAATACAACAGATGAACAGGAATGACATTTACTCTAACGGGTGGCCCAAAAAATATATATCTTAAAGCCTCCACTCCAGGGTTCCTCCAGGGAACCCATTGCTACATTGAACCATTAAAAGGTCCCTCCAAGAACACCTCAACTAACCGAAGGTGCAAATATGAACCATTGATTAGCAATGTTTCCTTGAGGAACTCAAGGGGTTCATTGAGGATCTCCAGGGTTCCTTGATTCACCACTAATTGTAAGAGTGTATAGCCAATGAAAATGGTAAACAAACAGCAGTAAGCTAGCCATTATCTCGAAGGCAAACAAGTATACAATGCTAGGTACAGCAATAACATTTACACAACGCAATGTCCGTTTATTAAAAGGAAACTGGTGGAGATTCCATGAAAATGTGTCAACTGTCCGGTTGCTGTAGCGACAGTAGAGCATCCGTTGAACCGAAGCGCAGCACACAGACAGACTGGTACACCTTTTTCTGGTCTTCTCAGGCTGTGCTCTATTTCAATGATGATGACTCTGTTTTGGCCATGAATCCCTTTTTCCACTGCTGAAAAGTTATTCATAATCCTCCTAATAATTCAGTGTTGTACACATAGAGAGAGAGAGAGAGAGAGAGAGAGAGAGAGAGAGAGAGAGAGAGAGAGAGAGAGAGAGAGAGAGAGAGAGAGAGAGAGAGAGAGAGAGAGAGAGAGAGAGAGAGAGAGAGAGATTCACAATCTAAATTTGAAATTCTTCAGAAGTGAATGGGTTTGTCATCTGCTGTAATAATAACAGTCAGTTTTCCATGTCTCTGTAGGGAGGCTGTTTACATGGTGAACGCTAAAAGATCCAGAGGGGAGACAACAGCCCCAGATTCTCCCCGCCCGCAGGGCCGCGTGGGTGGGCAGGGTTTTGCCCAGACAACCCCTGACGCACCAAGATCATCCAGAGGCGTGGACAGATCAAAAAAGAGGGGGGAAATTGACAGATTCTATGCCAAATGGCCTATTTAATGACAAAGCCCTGCCTTTCAACTGTTGCTATCTGGACCTAAAAGCTTGTCACTTTAAAGGGGAAAGTTGAAAAATTAATAGAGATTATCCATAAAAATTGTGAAAAAACTGAAACAAGAGACTGTGGAAACCCCCTTTCATCTATGTGGTCCAGTTAAGTGAGGGTCATAGCGACAAGGTCAAATGCTGAAGGATAGAGGTCAGAGGTCATGTTGGGAGCCAAATCAAAGGTCTCTCATCTCTTACTGCTTTACTGCACATCTGATTGTGATTTCGAATCTAAATATAGTCCATCACTTTCTCTAGTAGGGGGACAAACTGTATATAAACAGACACCACAAATGTACAAACTGATGAAAAAACTGTTCATACAATCAATTGATCTTTAGGTATAGCCTACCAGCAGATACATCCAGCGAGTAGACTAGTCCTATCTTAATCTATGACTATTAACACTACCATTTAGACTACACAGACTGTGTAGTGCAGTCTCTTCTCTCTTCTCTCCAGGTGTTTCTGTGCTCTGACTCCCTGTTCGCTCCTCTTCTGAACTCCTATAACTTCCCCCTCTGGGGATAATTTATGGAGAGAACCCTCATCCAACTCTACTGTGTTCTACAGTACAAATCTTTCCTCTTCCACCTGATCTTCATTACCCTGCTATAACACATGTTTATGAGGATCCAGATCTTGTATCTTATATCTTTTCCATAGACAAGAGTTCATAGGGCACCATGTTAGAGACTGGAGATGAACCAGTAAATTACATGGGTCGGAAAAATTTTACTTCTCTTTAGATTCCTAATATATCTGCAGTGCCCAAGATCATTGTTTTGTATTGTCTGTAACATCATAACTACATCGGCTATAGATAATATATTTCCCTGGAACAAAATGTTCCAGATATTTACTTAGCTTGCGTTGAATGTCTAGGCTTTCATCATTAATCCTAAATAAAAACCCGTTCTCCACGCAGGAGCTCATACAAGGCCACAAATCATTCCTATTTATATGCACCTATATTTCTCCTATGAAATGGTAAACAAGTCAATCTCTTTCCAGCATCTCAGATATGACTCAGAACTCAGACCAGAAAGCTTTTTACAGTAACTCTTGTCAAGCCAAGGAGAGTTCTGACAAGCTTTACTGACGTTTTTATGAACCTCAGAAGAAAGATTATTTTCCCAAACAACAAAGCACTTCCCTTCCCGTTGGGAGTATATTAAGATTTTTCTAAATGATCAGACACAACCTTTAAAGGGCGGCTGAACTTCCTGGTTTGGCCTTGTTTTAGATTTGGTTCATTAAGAAATGCTAGTGGCCATGACTGAATTCAAATGTGAGTTGGTTTCGGGGGGGTGGTTTGATGTGGGTGTCTCTTGTGTGTGTTCGCAGCTGGGAAGAGTAAGCCAAATGATTTTGGCAATTAGCTTCAGCCAGTTGGTATGTGACCTTGACAAAGTTGGTTTGACTTTGGATAGCCTATCTCCGGGTTTAGTTAGGGATTGTCAATAAATTACACAATGTAAATGAGACAATATTTTCATGTTGCACATCTTTTAGTTCTCATTAAATGCTTTAAAAATGTGTATATGAATTTGTACAATTTAAAGTTAGTTTGAGGTTTTTAAAGTCATTGACATTTTGAGCTATTGGAATTTTAACATATTGTCCCATATACGTACATTGTGTAATTTATCAATGGTCCCTAACTAGCCCCATAGGGATATCCAAAGTCAACCCAAAATTACCCTGGGCATTACGATCGGGTTGCGTGCAGCTGCACTTCGAATTGATGATTACTTGTGTTCTGCCAGCTGTGGGCATGTGTGCAGGATTGAAACAAACCCAACCTTAATTTATGTTGTGATGCAGTCACTACCACAAGTCTCACAAAACTCAGTTTTGGATGACACTGACTTTATTACCAAAATTATCCTATTTACTGTTTCTGATTCATATCGATGCCACATAGGCTGTTTACTAAATGGCTCTTTAATCTTCACAAGCTTTCCTCTTCTCAGTGTGTTTGATACTAAGATGGCTGGATGTTCTCAATAATTTCTTCTTCATTAATATATATCTCAATATGAAGATGTTGGCACATTTCAGCATAGAAATCCAGTCTATTTCTATGCATTGCAGCTGCAGTGTGCTCATATAGCGCCATTACTATGTCACAGCTCTGGGAACTAAAACAAGATGTGTGACCTCAGATTGACCTCTGTGGTGACTTTTGACCTAAAGAAAGTGGCACATGGGCTAATCCCCCTTTAGGACAACACATTAACCCCTCCATGTCCTGGAGAGGCTTTGATGGAAGCCATGACCCCCAAAAAACACTAGTATGCTGCTCTAATACACAGGCTATAATACAGAAGCATGATACACACAAAATACACACATGAAGATACAATCAGGTGATAGGACAGCCCAGTGTGTGTGTGTGTGTGTGTGTGTGTGTTTCATAATGCATGCCGTCTGACCTTAACAGCGAAGCATCTTTCCAGGAAATAGAATGTGAAAAATGCAAACAAAAACAGACGTATGAAAAGCAGAGGGCTGTTTCACTGTAGCTGGTTAGATGTTATAGTTCTCCTGACGCCAAGCGGTTTGAAAACAAGGCTGCTGCCGCGAAGCCCTGACATGGACAATGCCTCATGTGCTTGTCTGTGAGCTGTCAGAGAAAGCACAACTCAGTAAATATCAAACAACAACTAAAACTTAATAGTATACTACGAGCATGCTGTTATATCATATTGACATTAGTCACGTTGTCAAGCAACTCCATTATTTGGTTGAACACACAAAATAAAAATAAACACTTGATATTAAACATTCCCAATAAATATTTTATGTAATGGGAACTTAAAATGTGATGGAAAATACACATGGAGTAAGATGGCACTTTAAGTTCCCACTTTAATATGAAGAGAAATGCATCTGGTCCCTAAAGGGTTGCAGTGAAGTTCTGAAACTGTGTGAATGACAGAGAGGAGGGCTATTCATATTCCCCTTACTTGTTTTCACAGGGGACAAACACGCACCCACGCACACACGCATGCACATGTGAATGCATGCACGCGCACACACGGGACAAACACACACACGCACATTCATATTCCACTCTCTAGCTTTTTTGACACGGGCCAATGTGTTGTTTTTAAGGTTTGTATTGAGGCTGGATTTGAACCCATGGACACATTCTGATGAAAGTGACAGAAATGTGTATGTGTGCCAGAGTCCCAACAGTTGTTATACTTTATTGTCGATATGACTAATTAATAAAGGCATTTTAACTTTCACCAGTTTACTTTTACATTTAAGTCACCAGTTGAAGAGTGTCTAACAATTTTCTTTGAGTGTGAAATAATTTTTGGCCTCAAACAAACATCTCAACCATAAAAGGCACAAGGCTTCAAGTCATTTCGGTGGAACATTACAAAAAAAGGACCTTACCTGTTCACAGGTTGGAGCTTGACATTCTCCACCCACGTACATTCGCGCCTCAGAGTTGTTTCTTCAAACCTGTCACAAACACATGAAAATTAATGTTAATTTAGTATTATATTTAGAGCATTCTTTTGGATGCATCATCATCATCATCATCATAATCATCAAGATGAGTCCTTCCAAGGGAGGGACAAGGACTATTTTTGTATTTCAGAGATCTGAACCAATCATATTGCTGTTGTATAGTGGACGGTTCGTTTACATCAGACAGTGATTGACAACCCAGAACAGTTACACAAGTCAGAGTGGATGAGAGCTCACATCAGTCCAAAGGCTTTGAATGACATGGGCATGGTTGGAAACATTTTCCTCTCTCTCTGCTGAGGCAACAAGCTGCCAAGTAAACATCCATGTAATCAGCTGGTCCGCCCGTAAACACATGAGAATAAGAGGATAAGAATGTTCGCACAATTAATGTCAATCCCCAGCTTTGCCAACAAAACCGATTCTACCCAGCAGGTACTGGGAGACGGGGCGATGTCATGGCCACTGTCCAGCTATTGGACTAAGGCTTGATTTGAGAAATCCAGAACCCAGTGTTTCTGTTTATTATGCAACCTGGTGGTTCCAAAGCTTTGACTCAACAAAAATACAACACAGGAGTATTCTACCAGTTTTCCGACAGCCTCAGAAGGATAGAAACCTACCTGACTGTCTATTGAAAACTGGTTGACCTTAATTGCTTTTAGTTGGTGCTCCACAAAACACACAAATGCACACAGACATGGAAGTACACATTAACGTACGCATACATACACACACACTCCCTCAGTCTATTTGACTGTTTTATTGAGAGAGAGAGAGAGAGAGAGAGAGAGAGAGAGAGAGAGAGAGAGAGAGAGAGAGAGAGAGAGAGAGAGAGAGAGAGAGAGAGAGAGAGAGAGAGAGAGAGAGAGAGAGAGAGAGAGAGAGAGAGAGAGAGAGAGAGGATGGTATATAATTTGAAATAAAAAACAATTTAATTGTATTTCCACTGTAAATTCATGCAACATATCTTGACAGGCTATATCATATAATTTGACCACATCAGTGCATTTGTTATGCTAATAATCCATATAAAGTACAGTAATTTGTTAAATTGAAGGCACGTGTGAAATACTATAAAAGACTTAGATAATGGGAAATCGAATGAGAGATGGCCGATCTTGCTCTGTTGAAAGATTTGGCACATGCTGCATTTTGCGGAGAGCATGTTTTTAGATTTTTGTGAGGATTTAATACCTACTTTAGAAAGGCAAACACATGCCATTCCGGTACACATCCAAGTGATATCCACCCTCTGGTTTTTGGCAACGGGCACTTTTCAGCGGGAGCTTGCTGATCGGCATCTCACAGGCCTCGATGAGCCAATGTTTTGGATGTAATCATTAGCAAAGCGACCAGTTAAATACAATTTCCATACACCATCATACAACAGGTTGAAGTCAATAGGGGTTTCTTTGCCATCAGGGTTCCCAAATACGAATGGAGCAATAGACTGCACCCGTTTCGCCATAAATGTACCATCCCAAAACTAGTTCAACTATGTTAACAGAAAACGCTTCCACTCACTTAAAGGAGCAATATGTAGGAATCGCTCCACCATTTCCTGGTTGAAAAAATTATAATAGTTTGCCTAATTTCAGGTTATGTGACAAAACAAGCACTCAGAGTGTAGAGAATCATTTTACCATCTAAACCGCTGTGAAATACACCCCTTCAAATTAATTACTGCCTCTGGAAGTAACGTCAGCACAATAACTTTTAGTTGAGAGCTTCATGAAATGGGTTTCCATGGCCGAGCAACCACACACAAGCCTAAGGTCCCCATGGAGTGGTGTAAAGCTCACCGCCATTGGACTCTGGAGCAGTGGAAACGCATTCTCTGGAGTGATCATTCACGCTTCACCATCTGGCAGTCCGATGGACGAATCTGGGTTTGGTGGATGCCAGGAGAACGCTAGCTGCCTGAATGCAGAGTGCCAACTGTAAAGTTTGGTGGAGGAGGAATAATGGTCTGAGGCTGTTTTTCATGATTCGGGCTAGGCCCCTTAGTTCCAGTGAAGGGAAATCTTAACGCTACAGCATACAATTACATTCTAGACGATTCTGTGCTTCCAACTTGGTGGCAACAGTTTGGGGAAGGACCTTTCCTGTTTCAGCATGACAATGCCCCCGTGCACAAAGCGAGGTCCATACAGAAATGGTTTGTCAAGATCGGTGTGGAAGAACTTGACTAGCCTGCACAGAGCCCTGACCTCAACCCCATCAACCCCATATTTTAGATGAATTGGAATGCCGACTGCGAGCCAGGCCTAATCGCCCAACATCAGTGCCTGACCTCACTAATGCTCGTGGCTGAATGGAAGCAAGTCCCCACAGCAATGTTCCAACATCTAGTGGAAAGCCTTCTGGAATGAGATGTTCGAAGAGCAGGTGTCCACAAACTTTTTGTCATGTAGTGTATCTTTTCAATAAACAGAAATGTTGTATTTTCAGCTTTTTTAAGCTGGTGTACAAAACCTAAAATAAAAGACGGAAAAACTAAACTTAAGAACGGGAAACATAGAAATAGTGCACATAGAACAGATCTACCGCTTCTTAGACTTGCTTTCAATGACAATGACAGATCTATAACTCACTTTTCTATGTGAATTTGGTCGGGTTTCCCAAAAAGTTCCATATTGTAGCTTTAATGTGCAGGTGATCGCTTACGTGATGCGCAAAATAAGCTGCTGAATGTGGTGGTAAGCCACAACTGAGCGAGCCCCCCAAAAACGTTTGGTTGTAGTCAACCTCTGACACTAGCACCTCTATTTCAGTCTCAAAAAAATTATAAATGATAAGCTTTTTTTTGTTGCAACGTTGTATTTCATGGTATGGCGTTGTATATTCCCCACGGGCTTTAAAGGGATGATTTTGACCCTATATGGTTATTTAAAGGCGTTTCAAAATTTGAGCACTGAGGCTAAGAACAATTGGTATTTATCAATGGTTTTCTCCTACCGGTGTACAAACATTCTAAGTTCCATTCGTAAGTAGTATTTCAGAATAGTTTCTACGCAATATTGATAAATTGGTGGCCTGCTATCATCCGGTATAGGAACACTCTTTCCCATGCGATAAGAACTCCACTAAATAGTTTAGTGGGAAATGACCGCAAAGTAGAGCATTGACATTTTGCTCAACCACTCTGATGACAGCATGTATTTGGATAGGAAAACCTGCCAAGGAAAACAGGGACAACCTTTGATTTGTATTATCTCATAACACTCTGTCTTACAGAATATTATGCTGTTCAGAATAATAAGAGCGCAGGGACTGACATCAGGCAATAAGGAAACTACCATTTGCATCTAATATTATAGCTAATACAAATCACAGACAGACTTCCCCCTAAAGATTACAGGAACTAAAAAACGACATGTTCCACTACTGCATTCATGAGATGAACAAGGTACTGAAACACTAACTGGTTCTATAGGTTATATTGTTCCTGAAACAGCTCTGAGGGAACAGAACTCTGTGCCAAGACTAGAGCAGGCCTTCACAGCCCCCTGGGTCTGACTAACCTAACACACAGACAACACTGACTCCAAAAACACTCCTCTGCTAACATTAAAGCAATGACGACATGACAGTGGTAGGCCTGATCACCGACGACGATGAGACAGCCTATAGGGAGGTCAGAGACCTGGCAGTGTGGTGCCATGACAACAACCTCTCCCTCAACAAGACAAAGGAGCTGGACTACAGGAAACGGAGGGCCGAGCATGCCCCCATTCACATCGACGGGGATGTAGTCGAGCGGGTCAAGAGCTTCAAGTTCATCGGTGTCCACATCACTGAGCATCTATCATAGTCCAAACACACGAACACAGTCATGAAGAGGGCACGACAACGCCTCTTCCCCCTCAGGAGGCTGAAAAGATTTGGCATGGGCCTCAACAAGTTCTACAGCTGCACCATTGAGAGCATCTTGACTGGCTGCATCACCGCTTGGTATGGCAACAGCTTGGCATCCGAATGCAAGGCGCTACAGAGGGTAGTGAGTACGGCCCAGTACATCACTGGGGCTTAGCTCCCTGCCATCTAGGACCTCTATACCAAGCGGTGTCAGAGGAAGGCCCTAAAAATGGTCAAATACTCCAGCCACCCAAGTCATAAACTATTCTCTCTGCTACCGCACGGCAAGCGGTACCAATGCACCGAGTCTGGAACCAACAGGACCCTGAACATCTTCTACCCACAAGCCATAATACTGCTAAATTAGTTAGTTAGATAGTTACATAGTTAACCAAATAGCTACCCGGACTATCTGCATTGACCCTTTTTGCACTACATTTTTTGACTCATCACACACCGTACGCTACTGCTACTGTTTACTATCTGTCACTCTATTCCTACCCATATGTACATGTCTACCTCAATGACCTCGTACCCCTACACATCAACACGATACTGGTACCCCGTGTATATAGCCACGTTAACATTACTCATTGTGTATCTGTTATTACTTTTATTATTACGTGATTTACTTTTCTATTATTTCTCTATTTTCTTTCTCTCTGCAGTGTTGGGAAGGGCCCATAAGTAAGCATCTCACTGTTACTCCCCACCTGATGTTTACGAAGCATGTGACGAATAACATTTGATTTGATCTCAGGGTAAATGCGTCAAGCTGTAACACTTCACGGCTGCCAAGGAAATCCTTTCACCTACCACAAACAGGCTTCTGGGAATACTGTATGCAGAGCTCTACGCTCCTACTGTAGAAGTTTACAAGTAAACCCTGATCAGGTAAATTCAGATTCTTGAACTTAACTTTTTCAAAAAAGGATTATGCACTTCCAACACTAAAAAGCTGTAATTCTATTGAATAGGGAAAACTACCATGGGATCCATCCTTTCATTATCTTCCATTATTATTTCATCCAATGACAGGCTGAGGTTCCTCCTCTAACTTCCCCACCACTGCACGGTTCACGACCGGTGTCACTAAACGGCTGCTCAATTACCAGCCTGAGCCTCGGCTGGAAGCGGCCAGCCATGACGCCGGCCACAATGGAACCAGGTAGCATTCAGCAGGAAACATCAGCTCAGCCAATTAGCCATGAGCTCATTTGTTGCCAAAACAGCCATTAATCCGAGTGGTCAGTGTTGGGATGGGGTACTAAAGCTCCCCGGGCTCCTACAGGGGTGAGATGACTCACACACACAGAGAGACAGAGAGACAGCGAGAGAGGAGAGCGAGAGGACAATTAAATCGATCTTTGTTCAACAACATTTATTTTTTGCCTGAATCCTTAAGTCGGACTTGAGATCACCTGATCCGACACAAAGATGATTCAGGTGTGATGGGGAACGGCACCTCCGTACCTTCAGGCTCTGATCAGTCCCTACACCCAAACGAGGGCATTGCGTTCATCCACCTCTGGCCTGCTGGCTCCCCTTCCTCTGCGGAAGCATAGTTCCCGCTCAGCCCAGTCAAAACTGTTCGCTGCTCTGGCACCCCAATGGTGGAACAAGCTCCCTCACGACGCCAGGACAGCGGAGTCACTCACCACCTTCCGGAGACATTTGAAACCCCACCTCTTTAAGGAATACCTGGGATAGGATAAAGTAATCCCCCCCCCCCCCCCCCCCCCAAAAAAAAAGTAAAGTGGTTATCCCACTGGCTATAGGGTGAATGAACCAATTTGTTAGTCGCTCTGGATAAGAGCGTCTGCTAAATAACGTAAATGTAAATGTAATGGTTGTCTAGAAGAATGTCTGAGATGACAGTTTTGAACATATAAAAGTTATTTTTTAAGGGCTTGGCATTCATATCGCCTTCTCCATTTTCATGAGGGGATAAATGAAGGATTTTGTCATTTTTCTATCAGTTTTCACTCATAAAAATAACAACTATTGCTTTATAATATCTTTGTCATTACATTGTTTCCAAACAGTCGTTGTTCTGATTTGATGGGTACACGGTGAGCCTTGTCCTGTGTGTGACCATATGACCACTCCATCTCTCTCTCTGTCCTGAGCAGATGGAGCATGTTCACCTTTCCTGACTGACAACACCTTTCCTGGGTGACAAGGACCTGGACCATGTCGAAATCTCAACTTCCATATCTCTCGCTCTTTCTCTTCCCTCTCTCTCATTGGCTCTCCTCACTCTTTGTCTGTATCCATTTATATGATGTCTTGTCATACCTACAGATATAAGTATCCAAGTACATATCAACACTAAAACATTTCCTGTCAAATGTACAGTACCTTACTGACAGCAATTGGCCAGTAAGTTACTGTAACTTATTGTACAGTACAGCTACTGTAATCCATTTTATGGTAATCCATTTTACGGTACTAACATTTTTACTGTAATCAAATTTATAATAGAATATTACTGGAATTACACATGCAGCGACATATTACCCAGTGTTCCTTGCAAGTTTTCATTTTTACATTTACATTTAGCGGGCGCTCTTGTCCTTAACAACTTACAGTCAGTGCATTCAACCAAGGTTGATTAAAAATAAAAAAAAAACATATCACAGTCATAGCAAGTAAAACGTTTCTGTAACCGTTAATGAAAATGTTGTTGTAGTTAAGGATAAATTGGTCTTCAAAATAATTGTAATTACAACAACACATCTTATGATATATCTCTGACTATCTCTGGATAGTGCCAATACAATAATGAGATATTCACGGTAACTTGATGCCAGAGCAATGAAACACAGTACAATACAGTAAAAGTGACTATAAACTGTAAGAAAATTATTTCTACAGTATTTTACTGTAATTACAAGGGATTAGAGCAAGCAGGTTGCTGTAGGCATTTGAATATTACAGCATATTAATAAATAATAGGTGTTTTACACTACCGGTCAAAAGTTTTAGAACACCTACTCATTCAAGGGTTTCTTCATTTTACTATTTTATACACTGTTGAATCATAGTGAAGACATCAAAACTATGAAATAACACATGTAGTCACCAAAAAAGTGTTAAACAAATAAAAATATATTTTATACTTGAGATTCTTCAAATAGCCACCCTTTGCCTTGATGACAGCTTTGCACACTTGGCATTATTTCATAGTTTTGATGTCTACACTATTATTCTACAATGTAGAAAATAGTCCCAAAAAACGAAAATACTTGAATGAGTAGGTGTTCTAAAACCTTTGACCAGTAGTGTATATCACTTGCACTTCTAGGGGGCGAAACAAAGGCTTCCAAACTGGCTGTGATTAGAAGGCAAAACAGATCAAATGGACATGGGTAAATATTAAATCACTGAAAGGTTTAAGACCCGCTACCACACTGATCTGTTCCCTATATACATACAGTATAATTGTTAGGGGACTGCTACCACATATCACTTACATTGGTACAGCACTCTCAATAACGGGTGCAACAATTATAGCCACTTACAAGGCACACCTTAAAATATGTTAATGAGCTAGAGATTCTTTCTCCTCCCACAATATCTCCACAATGCACCATAATTTACAATATGCTGCATTAAATACAGTATATAGCAAAACAGCAATACAGTACTTTGTTAAATTGTATTGAAAATAAAATCTGCAATTGCTAATAGGGAATATTCAATTATATATTACAGCATACCAAGAGATATTTGGTGTTTTATATCACTTGCACCTTAACAAAAGCTTCTAAACGGACAATGACTACAGGGCAAAACAGATCAAAAGGACATGGCTAGCCACTCAACCATTAAAGGTTTGAGACTTGCAGCCACTCTGACTTGTCCCCTATATAAATGTAATTGTTAGGGAATCACTACCACATATCACTTAAACTGGTACAGCACTGTCACTAACAGGTGCAACAAATATAGCCTCTTAAAAGACACGCCTCAAAATATGATAATGAGTGAGAAACAACAATACCATGCACCCACTAGTGTTCAAAATGTTTTTGGCGCTCCAACAATGTGGTATGGTACTGTATTCTGAATTACAGTAAATTACTGGCAGCAACTGGCCAGTAAGTTACTGTAGAGCTGGGATCATCAACTAGATTCAACCCTGGGCCGATTTGTTCTTGAGCGGAAGGTTGGGGGGCCGGAACATAATTAAAAGTAATTTGTAGACGTCAAATTGACCGCAAGAAGCCCAAACATATATAATATTTGACTAAAACATCATAATTTCAAAACTAGCTTACAGTTGTATATGATTAGGTCTCTTTATTATGTGTGGGAAAACTTGGGAACAGATTTCAACATTAAAATCACTTGGAGCTGGTTTCCTAGTGTTTTTACAGTCTTTTATGTCCAACAATATACACTTTTTTTGTGGGGGGTGGGCTTTGAAACCCACTCACTGGCCAAAAACAGTTGGGGAACCCTGCTGTAGATTTTCAGGACAAGGTTTGTAGAATTCCTAAAATACAGTATATTACCGTATTCTGTGGGGTTACAGCATTCTCACTAACAGGTGCAACAAATATAGCCTCTTATAAGGCATGCCTTAAAATATGTTAATAGAACAGAGACTTTCCTCGCCAACAACATTTTTACATAATGCTCCATAACTAAGAGCTATTCACTCTCACAACGAACAATCACTCACAAAGGACAAGGGGGCAGAGGGAACACTTATACACAGACTAATGAGGGAATGAGTACCAGGTGTGTGTGATTGACAAGACAAGACAAGACAAGACAAATGTGATGATAAATGGAGCGGTAGTGGCTAGTAAGCCGGTGACAACGAACGCCGAAACCTGCCTGAGCAAGGAGGGGCAGCCTCAGCTGAATTCGTGACAGTATTTAGTTTATACAGTATCATACTGTTAATTAATACAGCAAGTTACTGATAAAATTACAAAAACGGCTAACAGTGTATTATAAATAAAAGACAACTGGGACACCTCAATCTATATGAGATAGTTAGATATGAGATAGCTAAAGATGTTGACATTTAAACATGGAATCTGCAGCAGGGGGTAACAGCGGCACTGTCCGCCCCACGGCCGTTGTTATTGTTTTGTTGACAAGCACAGGTGGGGAGCGTCGTGCATCCAGGTAATTTTTTTTTGCTATGCTGCTGGTCTATCACGCATGCAATGATGTCAGAGGAAAAACAAACATTGTTTGTTGTTTGCAGTAACTTCTTTGTTGTTATAATATCGCAAACGGACATGGCAGTTTCACCATTAAAGATTCCAGCTTTAAGCTGTTGTAATCCATGTAAACCAGTGTTTTTAATTACATAACAAGGGAAGCTTTGTTATGAGTTCTGGTATGGGAGCAGAATTTACTTCTGAGCAGAAAAAAAAATGCTTGCCATAAAACTGCCAAGCATTTGTCAAGCAAGCCTTTATTGATCTCTGTCAAGTAATTACACACTAACGCTGAAGTAAATAGCCAAGACACTAGTATTTCCTCCATGTAAACTGTTAGAAAGTTTAATGCTGGAAGGAGGAAACATGGGAAGCCCCCCATTCTGACATTGGAAATTTGTTCACATTCACTAGGCCAGTTGTATTGTTTGTTTACATGGGGCTGGGGTGTCCAACAAACAGATGATCCCCTTACACCACAACTCGTATAGACAGAACAGATAGACTGTTTGTTTACTTCTGTTGAGCGCAAGTCATTGGTGTGGAATGCAGGCTGTTTAGGGCGGGATGCCGTTGATGTTTTCTGTGTGTGGCTGGTACTTAGGCCCCATAGTACTTATGTTCTACACATGTTTGTACTTCAGGGCCACTGTATGTAAACTCGGTACGAAAACCAATTTAGAAAACATGCAAGGTAAATAAGAAAATCGAGAAATGTTTATGCAAATGTGATTAGTAAACTAATGGTGCTTCGTGTCAACAAATATTGATTGAAAACATATGTATGATGTGTGAGCTCACTGCATTCTTACAGAGGGAGAATGTTGCATTACAACACTAGTCCCTTCAGTCAGAATCCATAACCTACTGCCAAAGTGGAGAAAAAATTTAACAAATGTATCAGTTAGATTACAACATATGCCAATGCTGTAGTAGTTCATTACAACAAGCATAATAAAAAAAAGAGTTCTAAAATGTCTATTAGAGAATGTTAGAGTAGGTTATGCGGACGGTGTATGTCTTATCTTCATGTAAACTCACTATCATATTTACAAGTCCACTATAAACATGGAGAAGTGTTGTTTTTAGAGCACTCTTTGATCAAAATATTTACAGCATATCTGATAGTGGTGATATTGTCCATTTAACTGTGACCAGATGTTTAGGTACATTCCTCTGCCAATGATTTTAGAACACCCGGGCAGAACACTCACAACTCACACCTACAACTATGAGCGCATCAGAGTGAAAAAACTACATTCAACAGACAGTGCACATTAATCAACATTTCAGGTTCAACCACAATGTAAAGGTGCCGGAGTTAGCAACAAAGCTAATTTTCATCTGTAGATATCACATCTCTCTACTCAATCTTACATTGTTACACATTTTTAAACAGCTATTTAATCATAACGCCAAATATGCTTTTAGTCACCAGTTCAAATTGTCTGTTTAATTCTAATGCATTAGAAAAGGCAAACGTTCATTTTTATAAAAGGAAACACTGTTTGATCAAAGCGATAAATCCATTTCAAATATGAATTCTTAAGAGGTGCCATAAACATTTAACAGCTTAATAGTACCTTGTTGCTAACGTCAGTTGTTCATAAGTGTAACATACAGGTAACTGCCAAAATAAAGGAAACACCAACATAAAGTGTCTTAATAGGGTGTTGGGCCACCACGTGCTGCCAGAACTGCCAGTTCAGCTTCAATGTGCCCTGGCATAGATTCTACAAGTGTCTGGAACTCTATTGGAGGGCTGTGACACCATTCTTCAACAAGATATTCCATCATTTGGTGTTTTGTTGATGGTGGTGTCGCTCCAGAATCTCCCATAAGTGTTCAATTGGGTTGAGATCTGGTGACTGACACACACACGCACACCCTGTAAACCCCCCATGCTCCTTTGAGACCCCTCTTTCAAAGTCACTGAGATCTCTTCTTATAGCCATGGTAGCCAAAATAATGGGCAACTGGGCATTTTTATACATTACATTACATTTTGTCATTTAACAGACGCTCCTATACATGACCCTAAGCATGATGGGATGTTTTAATTGCTATATTAACTCAGGAACCACACCTGTGTGGAAGCACCTGCTTTCAATATACTTTGTATCCCTCATTTACTCAAGTGTTTCCTTTATTATGTCAGTTACCTGTAGCATGTCCTTTAAACACTTCTCTTATGATTTGAAAGATATATCAAGCCTGAGTTTACTGTCCAATAATTGGCTGCAAGAGTAAAGGACAACATTCACCCAAAAAAGGAACTACCAAACCCATTAGCAGTTGACAGAATGCACTTTCACAATGAGGCCTCTAAAGTGATCTTAATCACACAAATATTAGGACCAGCTGCATGATCTAGTGTAGATGGCTCCATCTATCTGGCTTTATGGCCACTCTCCCTTTTTATAGGTCTTGATGATCAGTGGCTAGATCTTGATAAGGCCAATAAAGCTTTATTTATTTCCACAGTTTCTTTATCAGGTTTACTCCAGAGACCTTATCAGTGTTTGCCAGTTTGTAGTTTAGTGGACGATTTTTACTGATGCTGAACAGTACCTTATCAGCACTGGGGTCAAACAGCTTAGGTGAAACGTGACCACATTGACATGAATGGCAGAATAATTCTAAATCTAATCGGTAAGTGTTTATGTTTATGTTGAGTTTAAATACCGTAAGCATTGGGCATTAGTCACAGAAGACAACCTAAGAGCAGGCTTTACACAATATAACCACATGAATCCATCTAGGATTTCTGATTGATGTAATTTACATATTTACAGATATAACTGTAAATAGGGAAGCTGGTAGCCTAGCAGTTAAAAGCATTTGGCCAGTAACCAAAAGGTCACTGGTTCGAATCCCCAAGCCGGCTAGGTAAAGAAAATATATAATTTGGTCGATGTGCCATTGAGCAAGGCACTTAACCCTAATTGCTCCTGTAAGTCGCCTTAGATAATGCTGTCTGCTAAATGACTATGTTGTAATAATGTAAATACAGCAAAAGTCATTATGAAGTAAAATATCATGCAGCTGACATTAGATAATATCTGCCGTGACTGGTTAGGTTTACTATAGTTCAGCCCGAGGTAGTTGATCCACTATCTAAGAGAAAAGTACACAGACAAAGAGACTCACGGCACAAGTAGGAGCCTTTGATGTCTTAGAAAAACCAGTAGCAAATAATTAGTGCAGGTATCAATGTGTAGGTCAAGAAACCTGGAATTAACCCAGGGAAGGGTAAAATACTCTTAAGCATCTCAGTCCGAATGTGGATTATTTCTCATGAACTCAATCACTTTAAGCCATGTCACAAACCCGCCAAAGTCTAAACCAGATTCAGCTGCAACAATCCATAATGACAACTTAAACCATTTTGCGCACAGTAGCAGAATAAACGTATTAAAGTTTGCAAAGGTGTTGCTGAACTTGGCAGGAGCCTATATCTCCACTTCGGGGGCTTTTGAAGCTTATTTCCAATGTTTTATCCCCCCTATCAAAATACCACCTTTTCAATGAAAGTCAATGTCCATATTTGGTACTAAACATCTGCTATAAATACTGTAATATTAATCATTTCGATATGAAAAGTGTTAATTACATACCAAATAACTTTGCTGAACTCACCTAGAGAATTATGAAAGAGAAATACAGACACTAGACAATCTTCTTTAGTGTGTATTATGACTGGAAATAAACAGATCATAACCCTAAAACATAATTAAGACATACCTGTAATGTTGCTGCAGAGTCTGGCTCTAGCCGGGGTCTCCATCGGAGGACAGCAGGGGCAGGCTGACTGTGTATGGGTGTCTTAGAGTCAGACCAGAGTCTGGCTTCAATAGTGTCTGTGATGCTTATTCCTCGATCTCTTTCTCAGATGATTGCGGTCTGTTATTTGTGAAGATATTTGAAGTTGAATTGAGTTTGAAAGCCAAAGGTTCAGGCTGTGGTCTTCTAAAGCCAAAGGGTTGGTTCAGGCTGTGGTCTTCTGGTCTCTCTCTCTGTTTTAGCAAAGGCTCCTGAAATGCTGGGGCTCCATTCATGGGGAAGTCTCCCTCTGCCTGAGCTGTCCAGCGAGGTTCGTTCTGGACCGGAGCGATGGCAGTCTCATTCACAACTCCTTAGTACAAGAGAGACCTGCACACTTCAGTTGACCTCAGAGGTGGTTGCTGCGAGAAGGAGTGTAAATATTTGAAGGTCTTTGAAACAGACAGTGAATTGGTTCATTGTAGCAGCTTCTGTCTTGATCTACACTCAGTAATACAATGTAGCTGTTTTCTATGGCCACAGCACCGTCCTGCTACTGTGAATGTGCATAACACAGGCTAAGTGAACAAGTATAATAAGCAATGTACTTATTACTCTGGATAAGGGGAATACTCCTATGAGTTTATATCATGCTAATAAAAATACTAATATTCAACTACACCCAGCCAACCTGTCAAAAGTACTCCTAGTTCTTAAGGTGACAATATAGTTCACTTTAAATTTGCTACATGTTCTAGAGAAGGTGCAGTTAGATCATGTTGTAAATGATGTGCTGTATGTACTGCAGGTCCAGTATGTGCATGTGAGATATTGAATAAAATTGACAGTACCTCACACGATACAGATTAAAACTAAGCACAGATCACCAGTCAAAAACAGATGTTTTACATTTGGGCCTGCTTCTGCATAACTTAAATACACACTTCTGTGTTTATCATAGTATTTAACCAACGATTACAACGTGATTACACGTCATATGACCAAAAATGTATAACTTAATCAATCTCCTTAACTTTGAAATCATAATTGGATACGTGTCAATTATGTCTAGGATCTAATCGACCCGCGCATTACACAAACTTGCTAGAATGTGATGTACGCTATGTAGTGTTCAACATTAGTTCACTGCACACGTGCTATACTCTGAAGTTGTGAACTAAAATATTCTATATATTTTATAATATTTGTATATATCTAATAATTGAATAATTATTACTATTTTCATCTTGATGGGCAGACCTTACTTCTATGCTCCCCAAGATATAGCCTATTGATAGCGAGTTAGCCACCCACTGTCCAGTTGTGTGAGTTGGATGGAGAGTAAAAAGAGGAAACATCAACACTTGAGGGTGTTAAATGAATGAGAGTGTCTCTGACAGAAGCCAAAGACAGACAGTTATCAGAGGTTGATAAAACGGGCCGGTGCTTCTTTCATTGGAGGCATGGAAACCAGAGGGAAAACAGGCCTTACTCAGGAAAATATAAACTTTTTGACTGACTAATAGTGACAGCCAAAGCCCTGCCTAGTGACTATGGTAACTTAAATGGATAAATGTAACCGTTATCTACCAGGTAAGTTAGGCCTATTGACAAATGAGTACATAGATGTGATGTAGAGTGAAAATGTGAGGTGTGTTACTACTCATAGCAGGTCACTGTGTGCATAACCTTGCGTGTCAGTCACATTGCTGTTAAAGATCATTGTTCAGATCTTAGCTCATCCTCCTGCAGGTTTTAATAAAATAGACTGCTACTGTCAGAGTCATTCTGGCAGGGTGGTTCTTGTTTAATAGTTTATATCCAATAGTCAGCTATGTCTCCAATATGCTGATAAACTGTGTGTGACAGAAAGAGCCCTATGAAACATTAGTGAAGCACTCAGCCTAAGCCCCAAAGACTGGAATGGCATTCACTCCATTTAAATGATCTGTCTGCTAATAAAACGTCTGTGATGTGACTTCTCCTCCATCCAAAGCTGATTTTATCTGGGCCACAGATAGGGAACATTGAAGTTAACAAAGCCATCTCCTGCTCCCAAATATATCCAATATAAAAACGACTCCAGGCCCTAATGGCTTACCTCTCCCAGTGATATTCAGCCTAAATCGAGCCTCTCTATGGCCTCTGCTGGATTTCAGAGGGGGAAACATGAAGCGCAACAATATTGTTACTTCAACTGAGAGGAATTTGTGGGCACTAAATCAAAAACACAAACCCCAGGAGGAGGATTGGGCCACTGGAGACTGTCGAAACCAGACAGAGCAACAAACAAACATTCGCACACACGCACATACAAACACCAACCTCTCCACTATAGCTCGGCTGTTACCAGCTGTCATCAGAGAAAGACAAAACCACCACTTGCCAGAGACCCGCCTCAATCTTCACACCCTGCTTTCTGTTTACATATAGAAGGACATGGACCACTACAGGCTTATCTGAAACACAACACATTGTCATGGCCGTTCATTTCCTCAATGTACAACATTGCCTCTTCAGTTATCACCCTGGCCAATGCTCCTCTGGACCATTTCCCCCTTTCCTCATCATCAATGGCAACTCCTGTCAAGTTACAGTAATATGCATGAGCTGCTGTTGAATGGGACTGAATGGACTGAGTGTGTCCAAAAGCATGTTACTCTGACAGTCTGAAAGTTATTTTGTTGTTATAGACTGAAACATGTTTTGATACATAACAGCCCCATATCAAGGAATCTTTGTCACAAGCTCCAACTGATCAGCTTTTTAAGGCCTACTTCAACAGCCAAGCGTCTCCTCATTGACAACATGTAATCCCGAAACTGGATCTGTATTTGATTACAGAACAATACCCAGAAGGCAGTCTGAACCAGGACACTTCGGAAGCAAAAACAAACAAAAACTGTGTCATTGTTCTAAATCATGTTTTGCCCATAATAGTAAGTAAACTACTTCTTAAGCTATGAAAACATCTGAATACGCAGTGTTAGCTCATCTTGCATGGTGCAATCACTTTATTAATAGACAAAAGCAGTTTGTTTGGATATCATATCCCCATGATAATTGAATCCAAATGTTTAGAAATGAAAGTTTATCCAGGACATGACTGTTAGCTATATTACAGATTAATTGATTTGGTCTATTCAGAGTAAATAAACAGGGGATAAGGGGGGGGGGGGGGGGGGGTGTAAATGCCTATAAACACTGACCTTGGTCTCTGTGAACCTAGAGAAGATATCCTAAATATTTCTGACATCACAGTACTTTCGTGGATCATGAGTCAACGAAAGAAAACTGCATTATGTTCCCTATGGCTACAGAACTAGCAATTATTTACCAAATAAGCATCTACCGTGTGTGTGTGTGTGTGTGTGTTGGTTCTTCTATCCTTGTGGGGACCTAAAATCCCCAAAAGACCCCTACAAGGATAGTAAAACAAGGAAAATCCTCCCTCATGGGGACAACGAGCTGCAAAAAAACACTCAAACTGGACAGTTTTATCTCCATCTCTTCATTCAAAGACTCAATCATGGACACTCTTACTCTCTTCCTCTTACTCTGATGTATTGTTGTCTCTCCCTTCTTGCCTTTGTGCTGTTGTCTGTGCCCAATAATGTTTGTACCATGTTTTGTGCTGCTACCATGTTGGGCTGCTGCCATGTTGTTGTCATGTGATGTTGCTACCATGCTGTGTTGATCTGTTTTGCTGCCATGCTATGTTGTTGTCTTAGGTCTCTCTTTATGTAGTGTTGTGGTGTCTCTCTTGTCATGATGTGTGTTTTGTCCTATATATATATTTTTTTATCCCAGCCCCCTTTCCCGCAGGAGGCCTTTTGCCTTTTGGTAGGCCGTCATTGTAAATAAGAATTTGTTCTTAACTGACTTGCCTAGTTAAATAAAGGTTAAATAAAAAATACAATCCCACGTCGTCATAAGAACAAAGGGTATTTTAAGCTTAAGGGTTAGTTTTAGGGTTAGGGCTACAATTAGGATTAGGGTAAGGGGTTAGTGGTTAAGGTTAGGTGTTAGCTTTAGGGTTTGGGTTATGGTTACAGGTTAAGGTTTAGGGAAAATAGGATTTTGAATGGAAATTAATTTTAGGTCCCCACGAGGATGGAACAAAACGTGTGTGTGTGTGTCTGCTTGTGTGTACATTTGTATTTATCGTTAACATCTAACATACACAATTCACACACTGACAGATAAATAGATGACACATACTAGGCCTACATAACAAAAATGTGCTGTACGACCACAAACATGTATACAATTATACATAAACATACCTATACTATATACAAACTATAAAGTAGGCTTCTGCAAACAAATATACAGACAAAACAAACATCTAGACCTCTCAGTCTCCACTAGCTTCTAGCTCTGTTCTGTTCTGCATGTGGGGAATCGAGCAGCTGCTTTTGATAATCAGTAACTGGATTCACTTGTTTTAATTTACCTCACTACTGTAGCCTTGTTCCATAACTCACAACTCAGAAACATGATTATCCACCAGCTTTATGTCCAATTTCCTTTTCAGTAATTACCTAAAGGGGAGAGATGAAAGCCTTCACACCCATTTGCCTACTTTAATAACTCACTACTATAAAACATGCAAACCACACACACTGCCATCTCATCTCTTTGCATACTGCATATGCAGGGACATGACTTCAGTCCTCTATTTTACTGACTACAGTCGTGGTCAAAAGTTGAGAATGACACAAATATTAATTTTCACAAAGTCTGCTGCCTCAGTTTTTATGATGTCAATTTGCATATACTTCAGAATGTTATGAAGAGTGATCAGATGAATTGCAATTAATTGCAAAGTCCCTCTTTGCCATGAAAATGAACTTAATCCCCAAAAAACATTTCCACTGCATTTCAGCCCTGCCACAAAAGGACCAGCTGACATCATGTCAGTGATTCTCTCGTTAACACAGGTGAGAGTGTTGACGAGGACAAGGCTGGAGATCACTCTGTCATGCTGATTGAGTTAGAATAACAGACTGGAAGCTTTAAAAGGAGGGTGGTGCTTGAAATCATTGTTCTTCCTCTGTTAACCATGGTTACCTGCAAGGAAACACGTGCCGTCATCATTGCTTTGCACAAAAAGGGCTTCACAGGCAAGGATATTGCTGCTAGTAAGATTGCACCTAAATCAACCATTTATCGGATCATCAAGAACTTCAAGGAGAGAGGTTCAATTGTTGTTAAGAAGGCTTCAGGGCGCCCAAGAAAGTCCAGCAAGCGCCAGGACCGTCTCCTAAAGTTGATTCAGCTGCGGGATCGGGGCACCACCAGTGCAGAGCTTGCTCAGGAATGGCAGCAGGCAGGTGTGAGTGCATCTGCACGCACAGTGAGGCGAAGACTTTTGGAGAATGGCCTGGTGTCAAGAAGGGCAGCGAGGAAGCCACTTCTCTCCAGGAAAAATATCAGGGACAGACTGATATTCTGCAAAAGGTACAGGGATTGGACTGCTGAGGACTGGGGTAAAGATGAATCCCCTTTCCGATTGTTTGGGGCATCCGGAAAAAAGCTTGTCTGGAGAAGAGAAGGTGAGCGCTACCATCAGTCCTGTGTCATGCCAACAGTAAAGCATCCTGAGACCATTCATGTGTGGGGTTGCTTCTCAGCCAAGGGAGTGGGCTCACTCACAATTTTGCCTAAGAACACAGCCATGAATAAAGAATGGTACCAACACATCCTCCGAGAGCAACTTCTCCCAACCATCCAAGAACAGCATGATGGAGTACCTTGCCATAAGGCAAAAGTGATAACTAAGTGGCTCGGGGAACAAAACATCGAAATTTTGGGTCCAGACCTTAATCCCATTGAGAACTTGTGGTCAATCCTCAAGAGGTGGGTGGACAAACAAAAACCCACAAATTCTGACAAACTCCAAGCATTGATTATGCAAGAATGGGCTGTCATCCGTCAGGATGTGGCCCAGAAGTTAATTGACAGCATGCCATGGCGGATTGCAGAGGTCTTGAAAAAGAAGGGTCAACACTGCAAATATTGACTCTTTGCATAAACTTCATGTAATTGTCAATAAAAGCCTTTGACACTTATCAAATGCTTGTAATTATACTTCAGTATACCATAGGAACATCTGACAAAAATATCTAAAAACACTGAAGCAGCAAACTTTGTGAAGACCAATACTTGTGTCATTCTCAAAACTTTGGACCACGACTGTACAGTCCTACCCAGTCCCCTTACCTGGTGATGACACTGCAGGTGTAGAGCAGCCCCTTTTGTCAGCACCACATGCCATACAAAAACATAGTTCTGACCTATTAGTGGTCAACCAAGCTCGCCATGATATCACTGAAGCCCAACTGTGCTTTATGATGTTGACTGTCCACTACAGCCATAATGCACAGGAGGTTGGTGGCACCTTAATTGGGGAGGGCGGGCTCGTGGTAAGGACTGGAGCGGAATGGTACCAAATACCATTCCATTAGCTCCATTCCAGCCATTATTATGAGCCACAACCTCCAATAGATGGCGAGAGAGAGAGAGAGAGAGAGAGAGAGAGAGAGAGAGAGAGAGAGAGAGAGAGAGAGAGAGAGAGAGAGAGAGAGAGAGAGAGAGAGAGAGAGAGAGAGAGAGAGAGAGAGAGAGAGAGAGAGAGAGAGAGAGAGAGAGAGAGAGAGAGAGAGAGAGAGAGAGAGAGAGAGAGAGAGAGAGAGAGATTTTTTGTTGTACTTTCTTTTGCTTTCACTTACTTAGCTAGCAAATGCAGCTAGCTAGTTTAGCCTACTCAAACACCCGGCTCAAACAGAGAGGGATGCTATGTTAGCTAGCTGCCTAGACCTCCTGTGTAGCTCAGTTGGTAGAGCATGGCACTTGCAACGCCAGGGTTGTGGGTTCGATTCCCACGGGGGGCCAGTATGAAAAATGTATGCACTCACTAACTGTAAGTCACTCTGGATAAGATCGTCTGCTAAATGACGTAAATCTATCGATGTTATATTGAGCTGGGTGAATGGAACATAAATGACAGTCATCCAATATGCTGTAATAGAAATAAGGCCATGCTCATAAAGAATAATAATCGTCCTCCCTCATCTTAAAATGGCATCGACCGTCACTGTTTTACATATCAGTTGGGGTCTCTATAAGCTTCAATATGAGGTCCTAAACCTAGCATGAAAGTGCATCCTTGTAGCTGTGTGGGCATCCTAATACAGTGAGGGAAAAAAGTATTTGATCCCCTGCTGATTTTGTACGTTTGCCCACTAACAAAGAAATTATCAGTCTATCATTTTAATGGTAGGTTTATTTGAACAGTGAGAGACAGAATAACAACAACAAAATCCAGAAAAAACGCATGTCAAAAATGTTATAAATTGATTTGCATTTGGAAGGGTAATGGAAGGGTAGGGCACCACTCCAGAATCTTCCATAAGTGTTCAATTGGGTTGAGATCTGGTGACTGACTGACTGACTGACACACACACACACACACACACACTTTAAACCCCCTATACTCCTTTGAGACCCCTCTTTCAAAGTCACTGAGATCTCTTCTTCTAGCCATGGTAGCGAAAATAATGCACAACTGGGCATTTTTTTGCATTATCCTAAGCATGATGGGACGTTAATTGCCTAATTAACCTGTGTGGAAGCACCTGCTTTCTATATACTTTGTATCCCTCATTTACTCAAGTGTTTCCTTTATTATGGCAGTTACCTGTCCAGTATACCACACCCCCATTCCATGAATTAAACTTTGACCTACTAGCACCATCACAGAACAAATTCACCCACCCCAAGGCGGCTCAATTTACCCTGTCCCTTAACTCAAATTACGCCATACCCGGGGTAAATTGTGCCAAGAGACCACTTTTTTTTGGACAATGTTTTCAAAACTGTTATGTTTACATGGATTTTGATTATTTCCAGGATACACAACATCCTTAAATATATGTAGATATCTTTGTTAGAACGAATACTATATTTCCCTTAACATAACGATGCTGAATGTAAAAAAAAAAGTGTCAACATACCCCACTCTCCCCTCTCTATGGTTCAGACACACTCAAATAAAAATAGAATAGTGCTGTGCAATTTCTAAATTGATGTGAGACGTCAGAATTGCGCGAACTTTAACTGTCATATTTCATATTCGAAAAGTGAAAAACGTTACACTAATAACCGAATTCGTTAGCTGAAATCCCATTTTACTGATAATTTACTACAAAAACACTGCTCATCACGCGCACAGGTAGACATTTGTTTCATTACGCATTCCATTGAATATTTCTTATATAGCAGTAACTTTTGTATAAAAACAAAGAAATACCTGTGGGAACCTGGTGGTAAGGGGGATACCTCTCTGTTGCATTTTACTGGCGCTGTCGGGAGTGAAGCGACTAAGCGAGACTTCCATTTGCACATAATTCAAAAGTCCATGAAGATGTTTCGAAGCAGTTCAACTGCGGTTAGTGCTCTATTGGATCATTGGGACGTCCCCACCCTAAAACCCTAACCTTAACCCCTACCCTTACCCTAACCTTAACCCTTACCAAACCTAACCTTAACCCTTACCTTAACCATTTTAAACGTCAACTTCATTGGGGTATGGACGTCCCAAGGATTCCAGATAGCACAGACCGTTCAACTAAGCGGCGTTCGACGCTCACGGAAACAGCCGAGCCAAGTGTCCGAGTCACTCAATCTTCAGACAGCAATGAAAATTGGATTGTGGCCGCAGGCAGCAGGGCAATCGTGAGAAATAGAGACGTCATTGCTCTCTTTGGTATGTAGGCTTGGGGAGTGACGTCTTCTCTTTTAACATTAGGATGACAAGTATGTGATGGAATTCAAAGAAGAAAGTGATGTGATTTGAGATTACCTAAGTCATTTTGTCAAGACATTGAATGTGAGGTATGCCTAGGGTCTGGGTTCTAGGCCATCAAGGTGGATGCAGTGAGTAGGAGATACATTTAAAATATATTTATGGGATGCATTTAAGGATACATGTGAAGTACAAAAAATAGCCAAATAATGTATTTTTATTCCATTTGAAATGTATTTTAATACGTGACATATATTTGTAAATGTATTTGTAATACATACATTTGTATGGAATTATATTATTAGGCAAATTATTTATATTTCACATGTATTAAAAAAATCTC